>NW_008703981.1:917799-945456 GCF_000326865.2 Helobdella robusta
AAATTCTTTTTCACAAAAAATTTCTTATTTATTATGTTTTCATAGATTAATAGTACATCAAAAAATTCATTCTTTACATTCATTCAAGTTAATTGAATACAATTCATTATAAATATATCATATTCAAATTTTGGTTATAAGATATATTGTTCATTATTATATCTGCATTAATTGAAAATAAACAAAAATACTTTTTTTAATGAACATTTATTTGTTTTTATTTATAAAGAAAAACAATATAAATAAATTTTTTATGAATTTCACAAATGTTGTCCTCTAAATTAAATATTTTCGGACGTATGTGTGAGTGATTTATCAGAAAAATTTTCAGTTAAGCAGGCAAATAAATAATTTTTTAAATAAAACAAAAAATAAATAATAAAAAAAATATAAAACTTTAAAATATTTTAATAGTATTGGATAAACTAATATTGAAATTCATTTAAATATAATTAATATTTTTATTATTAATGTAAAATTTAAAATTACATATCCATACTATTCTTATTTATCTGAATATATTGTATATGCTTTCTTGTTTATTTTCAATAAATTTTTGATTCAGTACAACAATTCAACAGAAAATGATAATACATTATGAAATTTAAAAAAACTATACACTTATTAAAGTTTATACAGAAATAAAATTTTAAAATACGTGTTGAACAAAAAATTTCAAAGTTAAATTTCAATACAAATTTTTAAAATTGAAAATAGTCACAAATATTCATCTGCTTAATTCGAAATCAGCCCAATAATCTCAATAAAAATAAATCAAAATCCACATAACAAAAAAACGATTCAGACAAATGGAACAGGCATACACGCAGATATTTAGTGTAAATTTTATCAAATCATAATTGGAGATTTTCACCATTCGGTTTCATCACATTTCACATGCCACACACAGTTTGAACATGTCGAATTCGAACTAATCTACCTGCTGAATGATAGTTTGTGCATCTGGATGTAAACCTTTACACTGATTCCATTCCATAATCATCCGTTTGTCTGTTTTGTGTCACGTTTTACACACACTCACACACACACTCACACACACACACACTCACATACACACATACATGTGTACACTCACACAATCATATCCGCCCTCACTTTTACATCCATACGAATATATAGGTATGCTTCATCAAGGTGTTTATTGGCGCGTATGTTTGAATGTGTGTGTTTGTGAAAGAAGTATCAATTTATTTCTGTTGGTGTGTGTGTTTATGTGTGTGTTTCTCTATCAATGGTGTGTATAAATCTGTGATGTTTATGAAAATGGGAGAGAATGTTTGTAAATGGTTTGTATGTAATAAAATTTATAAAAAGTACCATTAAACATCGAAAATCACTCATTTCCTGATAGCTTATAATTATCATCATTATCCCCACCATCTTCGATGTCATTATATATTTCCATGTTTTTCCATGTTCATAGTTCGCATCTAACAATTTAGCACGTTTTCACGAAGATTCATCATCAAAGTTATCTTTCTCAATGTTTCTGTCAACAATCATTCTCTTTCTTTCTCTCTCTCTCGCTCTCTCTCTTCCATTAGTTTTTCCGTCTGATGTTCAAATCACATCAACATTGTCATCATTCATATCATCATAAGTTTCATCATTATCATCATCTGACGAACGGATTTAAAAAAAAAACAAAAAACCTGCTCAAAAAAATCATAAAAAAGCAGCATAAAATAACAATAAAGTGATTAATAATAATTATCTCTGACGAACAAATTTCAAAAAACTAACACACATAATAACAGACAATAAGAATCATAAAAACAACAGAATAAGAGTAATAAAAATAAAATTGAAAATGACAATACCAAACAATGTTGCCTATGAAGACAGTAATGAATTGAAAGGTATCTATCCAATGCGCTCACCTTTTACTACTACAACTACTACTACTACTACGACTACTACTACTACTACTACTACTACTACTACGACTACGACTACGACTACTACTACTACTAAAATTATTAAAATACTTCTAACTAATACTAGTCATGGGAAAAAATGAAAGACAAATCCTATTTTAAAAACATGAACATGTATTGATAAAGGCCAGCCAGTTCTTTCTTTACTACTACTTCTACTGCCATTACTACAACAACAACCACTACTACTACCAATACTACTACTAGTTCTACTACTACTACAACAACTATTAATACTACTACTACTACTACTATTAATAGTACAATGCATTCTTTCATTATTATTACATTTATTAGTAGCGGTTGTTGTTTATGTCGCTGTTGTTGTGGTACTCTAGTAATAGTAGTAGTAAAAGTAGTAGGAGTAGTTAGTAAGAGTAAGAAGTAGTAGTAGTAGTAGTAGCAGTTGTAGTAGCTGTAGTAGTAGTAATAATTGTTGTAGATGAAGATTGTAGTAGTAAGTCAAAGTAGTAGTAGTAGTAGTAGTTGTAGTAATAGTAGTAGTAGTTATAGTTGTTGCAGTTGTAGTAGTAGTAGTAGTAGAGGAGTAGTAGTAGTAGTAGCAGGTGTAGTATTCGTAGTAAAGGAGTAGTAGTAGTAGCAGGTGTAGTATTCGTAGTAGAGGAGTAGTAGTAGTAGAGTAGTAGTAGTAGTAGTAGTAGTAGTAGTGGTAGTAGTAGTAGTAGTAGTAGTAGTAGTAGTAGTAGTAGTAGTTTGTAGTAGTAAGTAGTAGTAGTAGTAGTGGAAGTATATCAATGTTTATATATATATATATATATATATATATATATATATATATATATATATAAAGATAGAGAAAAAGAGAAAGAAAGAGAGAGAGAGAAAAAGAGAGAGAGAGAAAAAAAGAGAAAAAGAGAGAGAAGCCACTGAACAAACGACGCTAAAATAATTCAGTAACATTATTTTTGCGTCTATTATGTTTTTACTATCACGTTGGTTATTGGTGTCATTGTTGTTATTTTCATCGTAGTTATTATTATTATTCTTGTGGTTGTTTTAATGTTGCTGGGATCTTGAAGGGTCTTTTTGTAGTTGTTGATGTTTCAATACACAATTTTGTATAATAACTGTACGTCCTGTTATATATGTTGAATATTTGAGACATGTTTAATGTATTTTACATATGTTATTGTATTGTGTTGTATTGTACTGTATTGCGTTGTGTTGTATTGCAGTGTATTGTATTGTATTGGATTGTATTGTGCTGTACTGTATTCCATTGTATTTTATTGTATTTTATTGTTTTTGATTGTAGTGTATTGTGCTTTATTGTGTTTTGATTTTAGTGTATTTGTAGCGCTTCATTTGATTTCAAAATTTCGCTTACGAAGGTATTATATTGTATTTTATGTATTATTCGGTATTATCCGATTCAAACGAAAATTAGACATTCAACAACATTTTTAAAAGATCCTATTGAAGTATGACTCTAATTAGTATAATTGTTGTCGTTACACCTATGCCTATTCAAGAAAACCGTCGGAACATATCGAAATATCGATCCATCTCTTCAAAAGAACCGATTTAGTTTATGAACATCCCCGAAGCGATAAAGATCTAGAGCAGAGAAAGATTGTACCGATGATAAAAAATAGATTTTTTTTCATTTTAATAATAAGAATGGTTAAAGTGCTTTTCAAATAATAGGAAAGAATAATATATATGGATCATTAAATCATTAAAGCTGGTTTTGTTGCTGTAAATGAGAATGATGATGATGTTGTTGTTGTTGTTGATGATGACGTTGATGACGGGGGTGATGGTGATGATGATGATGATGGTGATAATGATGATGGTGACGATGATGGTGATAGTGATGATGATGAAAATGATATTTAAAGTGATGATGATGGTGACGACGACGACGGTTATGATGACCGTGATAAATAGGGTCATGATTAAAGCCATTCATCGTATTATTTATGTTGACATCGTTGGTGAGGTATGGAATGTAAAAAATAGAAAATGATGGTTACGTTGTCAATGTTGTATTTTATGACGATGTTGTTATCATCTTTGCTGTTGTTATTGTTGTTGTGGATAACATGATAATGATGATGACGTTGTTGTTGATGATGATGTCGATGATGGTGTTGATGAGGATGTTGATGACGTTGCTGTTGGTGATGTTGATGATGATGTTGAAGAGGATGTTGAACCTTGTTTTTCACATGCAATGCTTGTGATGAGTTGTTTCACATACATTATATGTGTTTGTTGTTGATGTCTCAATAAAAAAAAAAATCGAAACTAAAATAAACTAAAATTAACTCATGCCGCAATTTTTAATTTTACTAAATAAAATTCTGGGATAACGTTGCTAAATAAATTTTTGTATAAAATTATTATAAATTTTATACAATTATTCCTATATATATAAAAGATATATATATATTCCTATATATATAAAAGATATATACCTCAAGATAGTTAAATCATAAGAAACGCGACATCAGAAAGAAAAAGTATGTTATTTGTTTGAAAGCATTAATCTACGGGTATGTAACATTCCTCCTTATTAGATGTATACATCATCAATTCAAAAAGCAATCCTCTAGGAAAATACTTTTTTCATTTTACATGTTTTTAAATTAAAAAAAAAAAGTTAAATAACTGAAGAACAATAAAATATTGTAATGAATTTCTCTTAATGGATATTGTCCCATATATATAAGTGTGTTTGTATTTCTTGTTTTGTTGTAGCTAATGCATACATCTTACAGTTGCATTGTTTAAAACGTGGTATATGCTCCGATACCTTTTGTATTTTTTGTATGTGTATTAATACCTCTTTGAGTTTTTTAGTGTATTAAAACATATATTACGAAGATTTGAATAGAATGGGTGAAATTTATTTAACCCCGAGTTTAAATACAAACGTTCATTCACATTAAATCTTGAAAAGTATATATATTTCTATGTTAAAATAGTGAAAAAAATTAAGCTATTAACTGATATATATGATGAGGATGATGATGTAGAAAATGATGACGATATGATTATGTGTAAATAATAAAAAAAGACAAAATAATGATGATAATGCTAATCTGGAAACTTGCAAAAATGGTTTTTTACTTATAAAGAGAAGAAAAAAAGGAAAGAATTAAAAAAAAATCCACAAAAATAGTAAAAAACAGCTAAATAAAATCATTATTGTAAACTAGTAACTCAAGATTTGAACAAATGGACAAACACACTCCCTTAAGATACTGCATTAACAAGACTTTTGCATTATACCAAGGAGGAATTTATGGCAAGAATTTGATTTTATTTATCTCGACTTTAGAGCTTATTTATTTTGCTGGTAATTTTTATTCTAGGAATATGAATGTCTACCTATTTTTATTTATTAAGAATAATAGAATTATTATGAAAATATAATAATATAAAAAAAATTCAATCTCGGTATGTTTTAAGTAACAAAAGTTTGATACAATTTGTGGATTAGTTTTATTCTAAACTAATTCTTTTACCGTGTATGGTTAGAAAAGTTTAAAGAATTTTTATCTAAAATTTTGTATAAATTGTTGATTGTTATTTGAAAATATATAAATATTAAAATAATAAAAAAAATAATCCGGGACAGATTTTTTTTCTCAAATAAATACAAAAGGCACTTGTTGACGTGACCAGATGTAACATAATTTGCAATAAATTTATTATATAAAAAATTTATAAACATTTTCTTTGCTTGAATGGCTGAATTTTTCAATTTATAAGCTTATGAATAAATAGCACCATGCTGAAAATTAATTAAAACCAGATGTTAATTCAAAATCATACCACAGTAAAATCAATTTTAAATGTGACTAAATGTGTAAACAAATAAATAATCATTTGATGCAAACGAGAGTTCCATTCACTATAAACATAGGCTACAGAAAAAAAATCATACAATCCTCCCATCTTACTATTTTCTAATCCGCTAGTTAAAACGACGCAAATACAACCCAACCATTTTTTTCACCTGCCAAAAATTTTCTGAGTAAAAACAATACGTTTCATTGAATTAATTCATAAACAATTATTTAATCAATTTGCCAATTAATTAACTAATTAAATATTGAGTTAGAATTTGTTTAAAAAAACGAAAATTGCAAAACCATTTGATACAGTTTTGAATAATTGTAAAGTTTTATTCATTTTAAATATTCATGAATTATGCAAAATATTAGAATAATCTAGAAAAAATGACAAGATGATTACAATATAACTATATGTTGGTTTGAAAATGTTTCAAACGAACGAATAATTGAAAGATATATGGAAATTTTGGCTTTAAGTTATTACGTAAAAGAAGCTAGGTTGATTGATTGCTATGCTAAACATAACAAAACCGTATTCTTTGATGAATGTATTGTACGTATATGCATATATATAATTAATACAGTACATACAATACTGTGTGAAATATGGTCTTCTTCCAAGATATATATTATTTGTATGTTGTTTTTGGTTTAAATTTTTAAAATAAAATTATTTTGTTATTAATGAATTATTATCTTTCAGTTAGGTATGAAATAACGTGATTAATAACGTGAGATTAAGATGTTTTTGAGATTTTGTAGCTATCAAAAAACATGCTTTTTCAAGTGAGAAACATTTTTGTTTGAGCAATTCAATATTCGAGACAGGTTCTCAGACTGAAAAAAATCACAAAGAAAAATAATTATAACATTTTCTGTCTACAAATCATAATAATTATGCATACATGCTCGCACACACACACGCACACACACCACAAAGACACATACACAAACACACACACGCACAAAATTTAATATATTTCGATTCGTTAACACATTAACTAATATCGTGTTTTCAGCACTTATATTTATGCATTTGCCTGTGCATATTTGTGCACACACACACATAAACAAACATACTAACCTACACACACAAATACTGATATACGCGCACAGACACTCAGATATTGAGAACATATTATATAACAATTCATCATGTATCAAGTTTATCTACGCATAAATATTAAATGACTACGTGCTACTTCTGTCTGAATTCTTTGACACCAGACGAAACAAATTTATTATTAGTTTTTTAAAATTGTTTTTATTGCGTTAAAATCCAGAAAAATTGTTACTTATAATTAATTACTTTCTCCTTGACAAACATTCGTACGTGCTTGTACTGCAGATACCTGCTGTGTTATTGTTCTTATAATTCACTAGTTTATTCGTTACCATATTTTGAGATTTTAAAATATGTGAACCAGAACGATCGAGACTGTATGTAAATCATTCGGTATATTACTTGTATAAATCATTAGGCATATTACTCTTCATAAATCAGTATTCATTTACATTGAAAAGTGTTCTAATTTAACCTCTCAGATCACCTGTTTGTCATTGAAACTTGGGAAATTAGTTTTTGTTAAAAAAAATAATATAAAAAACTTACGAAAAAAATACTTTTGAGTTAAGTTTTACGCGACCATCTGCAGTCTAGACAAACTTAATAATAAACTTTATTTATAGAATTAACTAAAAATATCAAATTAAGCATGTAATATGGCATGTCTTATAGTCCTTGATTGATGTATCACATATTATTGATTAAACTTCGAAAATGATATTTATTATTCCCAACAATCACAATCTCTATCTCTCGTTTTTACTCATTTTTTCTCTTTTTTGTTTTTTTTTTATTTTCCTTCTTTATTTTTTTTTCTTTTTTATGTTTATCTGTCCTCTGTCTCTCTCTCTCTTCCAAACTCTTTATTATTTTTCTTATTTTATGTCTCTCTCTCTCTCTCTTTCTCTTTTTTTCTCTAAATATCTTTCTATCTATTTATCTATCTATCTATCTGTCTATCTATCTTTTTATTTCTATTTTTGCTTGTTTTTTTTCTCTCTCTCTCCTTTATTTATTTTAAAAAATGTCTGACGAGTGACTCGTCAAAAATGATTGTCGTTGGAGGAAGAAATTTGACGGCGGTTGCACATAAGTCTGTTTTGTAGCATACAGCACTCGGTCGTTTGTTGTTCATCCTTTTTTATATTCTCTCACATCGTCATCATCTTCGTCCTACTCATTGCGTCATTATCATCATTATCACCGTATTATTTATCTTCGTAATTTTCCTCTACATCATTGCTATCATCTCCCTAGTTGTGTTGTCATTATATTTATTGTTTATTAATGTCTTTGTGAAAATATTTTCTTGCTCTTGTTAATGTTTTTTATAGTAAATGATAAATTGCTAACAAATGTTTTTTTTATCAAAATTTTATTCAATTAAATTTGTTTGATTAGACGGATAATTTGTTTGCAGTTTAAATTTACGATGGAAACATCTCTTCTATATTCAAATGATCTTCAATTAAAATCTATATTTTTTAATCTTTTTTTAATCTATTGTCTTTTATATAGCAATTTCGAAATTATTTTAATGCGTTCAAAAGTTTATTTGTCACTTTGTTCACAATAAAAGTTTAGAAAAGCATTTTCGATCAAAAATATTTATTCTGCAAATATTACAAAACAAATTTCGATTATAAAAAAAATAATAAACATCGAAAAATTACAATATTGCCTGATACTGACAATCAGTTACTTTATACACATACGTTGAAATGTCTAAAATCTCATACAAAACAAACCTAAACAATCAAATATTTCGAATCAAAATAATGATACCAACAAAATAACGCAGAGCATTTTGAAAACAAACATGAACGAACCAACGAACAATTTAACAAACAAACAAACAGATCCAAACCTTACGTGTTCACAATCTGACACCAATGTTATTTTGTCTGCTAATTACGAACACACGTGCAAACTGACGATCTACGGTAAACATTCATCAGTTGAGTTTATATGGAAATTCCACGTTTTTATTAATCTAGAGTTCAGCTAAACTAAACATAGCAACCGCAAATAAACCTAATTAATAATTTATTAATTAATCATACAGAATCTATCATTAGCTGGAAATCTAAGTTACTACAAACCAACATCACACACCAATATTCTGATTTTCCCACTTATAAACTAGGATTGGTTCATCTGAATTCGTTTATGATTATCGTTTTAAAATATTCAGGAAAAATACTTAACAGTTTTGGTGAAGTGAAACACTGAGGACATCAGCACATCCAAAGGCCAGCGAATATAAATTCAGAACAAAATTCATACCTCAACTTGATAACTTCATCACTGAGTTAAATTTAATTACCGTTTAGTTAGCTGTTCAGTGGTGGATCAGGAAAAATGTTCATTAGATTTGGAACTTTAAAACCAGGCCCTCTTTCTATTCGAAAGTTCTGGCTCCTACCCTAATCCTGTTACTTCGTTTGATGCTAAGTATTACTGTTTGCAAAATGTATCAATAAGTTTAAAACATACCACAAACAAAACATTAACGCGAGTATGTACTAATTAAACAAGCAGCGTAGAAACATTAAAAAAAACAAACATGAACCAACCAACTAACACAACCAGAAAAAAACACGCTCATATAAATGAGGCCATCACAAACAAAACCACACGACGACTCACGAACGAGAACGCCGACGTCATAATAGCGGTTCAAGAGATCACGTGACCAACAGGTTTATGACTAACGCTGGTTATTAGTCGAACCTGTATATCGCTTATTGAATGACCTTGCACTACAAAAAGATAAACAAAAAAAAAACTATCGCAATACGCCCACTGTTTGTTGTTAGTTTCTGCCAATTTTGAACGTGTTAGGACTAGCTCAGGTTATGAAAATATTGGACGTTTTGCTCGTAAGTTACAAAAGTGAATAACAACGATATAACTCAGAGACGATTCAAACTGACAGTTTCAATTTTTATTAAATTTGATTTTTAGTTAAGTTTTTCGATCTTAATACACACTAAACTCGTTAAATATTGTCTGTGTATATACATTTTACTGTACTTTTAGCATACTATTTCGTCGATAAGCATTTGAACCATGTGACAACGCCATTGTCTGCTATAACGTCTTCATATGGTAACTCGGCATCTTTATCGCATGAGCTATCATCATACAGAACTCTTTCTTATGTAACGGAATAATGTTGAAAAATTAATTCTTAATAGACAATTGAAATTAAATTCTCTTTTTTTGATATATTTCTTAAAATTTTGTTCACCTAGGCATTAGATAACAAACCCATATTTCTTATTTCCTTATTTCACACAAGCATAACATTGAACCTTCATTTTGGAAATCAAAAGTCACAACTGACCTGAAAACGATTCTGGTTTCACGTTATATGACACTATACATATCGTGCTTAAATTTATCAAGCGCGTTTTCAACAGACTGTAAGCCATTTTTATTTCAATTGAAACTTATGCGTTTTAGTAACCTCATAACTTCAGCCATTCTTCCTTCATTTAATTCAGATTTAAAATGAATTTTTGACAGTTTATATAATAATCTATTTAGTTTAAAACGTACATAAAATTTTTTTTCCAATTTATGAAACTGATCTCATTAAATATACATACACCAACAACAACTTTATTACGAACTCGGCATATATTTTTTAATTGTGTTTTATGGATTTAATTTCTGAGAGGAACGAGTAGGTTGATGTATATTTTTGGCGTTCCATTGTTTACAAACATCATTGTTCATGTTTATGTAGTTTATGTTGTGTATGTACGTATGTATACTTGCATACATACATCGATTCACAACACTTTCCATTGTGTTAAATTTTCATATTGTAAATAGTTTTTTGCGTTTTGTTATTGTTGCTGTACAACCTAAATGTACATTAAAACTAAGATTATAGATATGATGTATTTTTGTGGGTGAAACACCATGAGATAATTTGATAATTTAGGATTTGTTCTTTAGCACGAAACTTCAATCAAACACGCAACTACCTTCAAGATAAACAAATCAATGAACATATTGAAAAAGTTTGGATTAAAATTTTCAACAGTCAAAAAACATTGTAAGCTATCAGTTAGTGTACTCATCGCGCCAAATGTTGTTGAGTGTTCCCTTCAAAGCGTGTCTTCACTTTCTCTTTCATTTCAGACACAGGTTTTTTTTCATCTTCTTTGGATCATTTTCTTTTCATTTCATCTGTAATTATTTGGTAAAAACTGTAAATAATAACGATATTTTTGCTTTGATTCAAAATGGAACTAGTACTAATAACAAAGAACAAAGTACTTATGATGCTAATAGCATCATCAATTTACGTTTTAAATTTATATCTATGTATGAGCGAAATTGTTAGAAAAATCCAACAGTTTCAGCTACTGTGATAATGAAGAACGTTGATTGAAAAACAAACGCCACAAAGTAAATATTTTCAACTCTTTCTCATTAATCCAACTTTAAAAAGAATTGAAGACTTTCTTAATCCTTAGTTTTGTTTTAAATTCTCTAAAAAATATGAGACAAACTAAAGCAAAGAACTCTTTTTGTTTTACATTTTTAGTCAATCAGATAGTTCAATCAGTAGAAGTGCAATGATTTGCGTCGTTCAAAATACTGAGTCGAAAACTCACGGACCAAGACTGCCGTATGAATCAGCGTGTATCGATGTGGTACTTGCGTGTTGTACATGCAAAGGTGACAAACGTCTGCTACGTAGGACTTGTGGGGTGGATTGTGACGAGTAAGTTTCAAGGAAAAAAGGATATGCAGGCAGTTTCGCACGTCTCATCTGCGGAACAAAAAACAAGATAAATCGCCAGGTGATAAATCTCACACCAACGCAAAATAAATTCAGTTTTCACATTAGATCGTATAGACAGAAAATTTTCTTCAATGATATAGAAATAGATAAAAAGTGAAAACAACCAGTTTTAAAATTTCTATCCATTTTATTTACTAAATCTGTCATGTTAAAACTATAGTATAGAAAATGTTTGGCGCTACAAGCACATAACCCATCAAACGTAGTTGAAGCTTTTAGAGTTAGAACTCAACCAACAATGAACCTATACACAATAAAAAAATGTTTAATAGTGCATGTCATTAGCTAGTTTAGATAGTTTATTATGCAAATTTATAAGCCTTAATAACATATGAAAAAGCAACATTTGCTCTTTCTGGGCAATGAAAGGTATAGTATTAAAGGGAGAGATATAGTTTTTCTTCATATTTTTTAAAAATTGTTTTTGCGCTAATTACTTCTGTAACTTTTCATATCAAATTACAATTAGTGAAATTTATTTAATTGAGACTTTCCAATTTATAGTAAAATATAATAGCAATAATAATAAAAATTAGACAAAGTAAAAACATTAATAACACTGTTGTTATTAGTGTTGTTCAATTACTCTATCTATCATGAATCATAAGATCACTAACAACCAATAATATTAACAGATTGTTTACAAGTATATATGTATGTGTTTGTGAGTGTGTGCGTGTGTGTATACCTACATACACACACACATACCTATATACACACATACATACCTACTTACACACAAATATACAATAAATATCATGGTATTACACATGTATTATTTTTTTTTTATCTGCTTAAGGTATCTAAAGCTAAATTGTGTATTTTTATCTTCATGAGAAACATCACAAACTATTGTTGTTGCTGTTACAGACAAACATACGGACAAGAGAGATAATCAAACAAACAGATACACAGACGCATGCATATATATGTATACAAACACACGTACAATCATACATTCAAAGGTATTTTCATTTTTTAAATGAACAAAGGAACTGGCCTTGATAGAAAAAAAGTTCAAATATTTTTATTTATTTATTATATTTTTTTTCAAATGTTTACTTATTGCTTTCGTGACGTGATATAGATAAATGACCAATCACTCTTATTAATTATTACCATAATTAAATATTATTAATTTAATTTTACAAAAATATTTATTGAAGTTTGCATTAAAAACTTAAAAATAAATCAATTTAATATTAGATAAATAAACAAACAAATATAGACAAATTCATTTTTTGAATATTATTATGGAATTATACTTCTTGTATTATTACACGTAATATTGTCATGATATGACATGCCAAGCCCAGCTCCATTTAAAATAATACAAAACTATGACTAAATATTTGAATTTGTTGTCTAGAAAATCACCAAATCTATTTTTTAAAGGATAGACTTCAGATACGTTAGCATAGAAAATTTGATAACAATATATTCATTCAAAATAATCTAAGAGAAATGATTAAAGAGTGATAGATCTGGAACGGAGAGAGTGTGAGAACCAGGTAAAGTTGGTGGGAGTGGGATTCCTATTATTGATTGTTTGCATAAAATGAATGTGTTATATATATATATATATACAATATATATATATGTTATATATATATATATACAATATATATATATATATATATATTTGTATATATATATTCGAACAGTCAATTATAAACTGATACAGGTATATATTAGCCAATCAAAAAACAATTGAATTAATTATGTAATTACGAATAAAATTGGTTCAAATTCCAAACTGTTATATGTTGTTTATTTTTATGAAATCAAATAGGCGTATACATTTCTGTATATATACACGAACGTAGAATTATATATTCAAATATAAGTCAAGTCGTTTATGAGCAGATTCACATAAACAAAGATGTATACAAAGTCTGTCATTTTATTCTCTGGAGGATACAAAATGAAACATATACAAATTTACATACACACACACATACAAATACATATACATACATAGATGCATGCATACATACATATATATTGATATATACATACTTACATTCATGCATACATACATACATACATACATACATACATACATACATACATACATACATACATACATACATACATACATACATACATACATACATACATACATACATACATACATACATACATTTATGCATACATACATGCATGCATCCATGCATGCATACCTGTTCTGTTCTAAACAAGTGTCTCAAACATGTTTATTTACATTTTGTTTGCGCAGATATAATTGATGCGTAGTGATGATAACGATGACGAAATGGAATTTATTGTGCTGTCTGTCTAAAAGTTTTTATTCATTCATTCTTTCATTTGTCATTCAATTTTGTTTATTTGTCTGTCTTTGATTTATTCGTTTTTTTATTCATTTAATCATTCATTCAATCACTCATTCATTCAAACATTTATTCATTCAATCATGCATTCATTCAAACATCCTTAAAAACGTTCAATGAAACATTCATTTATTATATTTATAAGCAAAACATTCAAATGAAACAACATAAGAAAAACAACGTGTTTTCAATGAACACTTTCTTAGTTTACTGTAACTGATTAATTAATTATAAATTAATTTTTATAACAAACAAAAAAAATTACTTTAAGAAAAAAGTTGATCAGACATCCATTAATAAATAAATGAAAAACAGTACAAGTGACTAAATCGTCATTAATATAAAAATAAACACTTAACTCAAAACAATTTTTAACCATAAATACAATTTTAATTTTTCAAACCGTAACTACAAACGTTTAAAAAATAAACGTCTCGATGTAATTAATTAATAAATAAAGAAATAAAAATAATTTAGACAAAAAAGATTCATAAAGAAAGTCTAGTAGAAATTTTTTCACTGATTAGATGAAACTTATATCATAGACTTTGAAAATAGGATGAAGACTGTACTTAATAACTGTGAATAAATTATTTCCACACGCATAAAACAGTTAAACATGTTAGCGTGTTATGTAAATTAATCACATATTTAAGCTACTTGGAATGTTATAAATAATTATAGACAAAATTGAGCAATAGAAATTTACATTAAAATGAAGAAAAATGGAAAAAATTAATTTCAAATAATTAAAAATATTTGATTCATAATTTTACAGTGTAATTTCATATTATTTTAATTTAATTTGTCAACAAAATTAAAAATCAGATATTTAAGATATTAACACAAATAAAGGTGAAACAAAGAATATAGAGGTTGATAAAAATTAAAGGCCATAATTATAAATATTAATGTAAAAAAATTTATACAGTATCATAACTTATACATTTCACATACGAATACATGTATAAACACAGATAAACCAACATGCACATGTGTATATGACCTCAAACTAACACGTGCACACGTGCTTCGAATCACATAGAGATGAATAATATACGTACTATATAGAAGCATTATGCATGTCTATGCATACAAACAAGTGTAATACATGTTTATAGAAACATGTGCGTGTGTATAAAATTACATATATTTATCAGTATATGCATACATATGTATGTTTATATGTCTATATATAACAATAAATATACATATATACAAACACACACAAATATATATATATATATATATTATATATTTATATATATATATACATTATTGTGTATAACCTTCTAGTTGTATGAAATATATAGATGTTCTAAGCAACACATAACTCGAATGTATGGCTATATGGTAGGCAATAAAAGCAGAAACGTTCAGCAAATAAGATACTAAAACCATAATAAATTCGTTTGTTCGTCAGTTTTATGTGGTCTTTATGAGCTATAAACGTTACTTTTGAGCTCATTAAAAACACCTCCATATTAAATTATCACTCGTTATTTTGACGGTTTCCTATCCTGTCGGTATTGTTACTGCCGGTTTTATATCATGCCGACTTCCTTGGTGTCCTTTCGTGAAGATTAACTACCTTTTTATGGACCTAACTATCGCCTTGTAAACTAGGAAAGGTCAACACGTAATTTTTTTTTCCTGCCCAGTGCTAGCTTATTATTTTGATTCTTGTGACTGATTTTTATTTTTTTCCTCCTCCCAATAAATGTTTTTTAAGGCGTAATAAAAATAAAGATATTGTTGATTAATTATGAATGATTTCCCGTGAATTAAACTAATTAAAAATTAAATTAATGAAACGTTGTTAACATTGAAGTTGTTATAAAGATTATGATATAGAGGTTAAAAAAATTCTAAAGGTACAAGAAACACAAGGAAAAATACAAATAAAAAAGTTAGCAAATTTTTTCATAATTAAATATATAATTTCTATTATTATTATTATTAATAATTATATTGATAATAGAATGTAATATTTGGTATTGAAAACAATTATTATTATATTTTGTGTTGTTTATGCTTGGAAACACGTGTGCAATACTTCAGATATAAACATCACTGACATCTGTCAATCATTTGCAAATTATTAGTGAAACTGTTGATAATAGCGATATTATTTTTATTTTATTATTATATATACTCATATATATTTACAATTCTTTTACTATATTTTTGTTAAATTTATATCGTAGTATCAATCTTCTTATTCTTAAAATGCAAATATAGAAAAAAATTTTCAAATAAAAATGCGAATTAAAAATAAATTCACATTAATACATTTAAAATTCAACTGGACTGACTTTAATTTATTAAAATAAGATTAATTCATCAAATAATTTAATTATAACAAGTAGGTTAAGTTTCTGAACTAATACGCGAAAAGAAACTCACTATCTAGACAATAAGATAAAACAATTTGGATGCTTTCACATGCCTTTAGCATTATTATTTTACAAAGCATTATCGAAGTTTAAAAAAAAAGGATTTACTTAAATTATTGCTCAAAATAATAATAAAAAGATTGATCTAAGTACTACTCATAATAAGAATAATAATAATAATAATAACAACATTAACTAGCTAGGTCATCTGATTAATACATTTATTATTATTACTATTATTATTTTCGATTATTCATTCTTTCATTCTGATCAATTAGACATATGCTGCCTACAAGGGACAAACGTAAACTTGTCAAATAATTATACATACACACACTCACATGTGTTATTGATTTGTTGCTGAGTTGATGTTTTTTGTATTAATAATATTTCTGATGAATAATTTTTTTAGAAATTTTTTAAAAACAAATAATTATTTTTCTTCCTTTTTGAAATTAATCAATTTTAGATTAAAAAATGGGCAGAAAGAAGGTTTGTTCTTATTGATTTGTCGAGTTGTTGTTATCCTTTGTCTATTAACCTTTCATATTTTCAATGAAGTAACATTACAAAAAAATCAAATTTGTTAACAAACTCTTCAGTTTATATTAGTTTATGGACGTTTGAAACGTGGGCTGCAATGAAAACATTTGACGAGGTGTATAAAAGTATATAAGTTTGAAGGTTTTTAATATTTAAAAATATATTGCAAGGGTAAAAATAATGAATATGACTGTGTATTTGAATGTCTGGATTAAATTTATGATGTGGTCATTTCTTACTTCCAGTATAACATTTCATTCACAACAATCCAGTTCTACACCATCAAACAATCATTCTAGAAAAACTTAATTTCAACTAAATTACAATTAAAATTTTCATTAACTGAAACTCTAACAGATAGCAGCATTTAATACCCACCAAATGAACTAACAATGATGATGAACCCATACTACGGACCAAGCACCTTTGCTTCCCCTTCAGCTCTCCTCGAGCCACCGCACCACCTCATGCCTCACCACTTCTCCGCCACGAACAACAACATCAACAGACGCCATCACACCAGCGGCGTATCACAGCACCAACAAATGACTCCACAGCAGCAACAACATCACAACAGCATCAACCTACAAAATCCATTCTCCGACGCCAACATATTCGGAAGATCGATATACGATACCGTCAATTGTAACGATTATCTCGGTAACAACTTACTCGACCAATCTCTAACCATGCCCACGAGCACACCCATCCAGAGCCACCATCAGCGTCTCGATACCAAAGATTACTCTAGTCCCGCCAATATCATGCTACCATCGCTTCATAAGGGCAGACGACTTCTCGATGACGTAGATGATGATCTCATCGATGACGACACGATGGAGGCCAGGTACCAGCAGCATCAGCATCAGCAGCACATGTTGCGTGGTGGAGGAATGCACATGCAAAATTCACTGCTCTCCCCACATCACATGCCCCATCAGCAGCACATGTCGTCGTCGATCAATAATCTCCACCACACTCATCATCATCCTCACCATCATCAACAGCAGCTTCTAGAGGACAGCTACGATCTAGCCACGCAGTTGAACCAGTGCAGTTCCAACCAGTCTCTGCTTACCGGCAACAATTCCTCATCCAGTGCCAATTTTCTCTCTCCATGGCAACAAAACCACCCATCATTACATTCTCACCTCACCCACCTATCATCATCCACTCATCTTCCCCATCATTCTTCCAGCACTTCCGGCAATCAGCTGAGTCCCAACACCAGGGATTCCATCTCGCCGCAGCAGCAACAGCAGTCGACAAAGCAGCCACTCGTGCAAACTGCCAGAAAATCTGACGATATGATTCCTTACAACTCCCCACCGTCTACGGGTAGTAGCAGCAGTAGCGTCAACAACAGCAACTCCAACGGCAACAGCAACAATACTAACAGTTTAAATAACACAAGCAGTAATAGTAACAGTAATAGCAACAATAATAATGGTAGTAGTAATACTAGCTCTAACGGAGGAAATGGCAGCGTTCCATTTTATCCTTGGATGAGTGTCGTTGGTTAGTAATTATTAATGTCGGTTTAAAATTATTATTTCATAATTTTTAATTATTATTATAATTTAATACAATTAATTAATTTCTGAAAAATTATTGTAAAATCTGACTTTTCAAACTGAAACAAGAGAAAAATTTTGAAGCGATCCATCTTCCTCCTACTGACGTGATGTGATATGGCATATACACGCATACAACCGCCAGTGCGTACAACCAGCCATGTATGCACTGTATGTATGTACGTATGCAAATGTATACCACATATACAACACATGTATATCTTTGTATATACGCGTGTATGTAGAAATGTATGTTTATGCATATGCATGTATGAATGTGGAATGTGTAAATGTATGAATGTATGTATGTGTGTGTGTATGTATGTATATATGTATATATGTATCTATGTATGTACATATATATGTATGTATGTACGTATGTATGTATGTTTTAATGTATTTAACACACGTACCATACTTTGGCAGGTACTGTAGTATTTGTATATTGATACTTGTACAAAATGGTATTAGGTCTAGAATGATGACAAATGTCGATTGTGGTGCCAATTGTGAATACAACAACGATTATTTGTCGGGATTTTTAAACAGTTGAGAATAATAAAACAATTGATAATATTATGACGATTGTATTATTAAGATATGATGAACGTTTTGACTGTGACAGAAACAATATTGGTAGTTAAAATGATACAGTTAATGATAAAAATGATATATTTAATGATAAAAAAGATACATTTAAAGATAAAAATGATACAGTTGATGATAAAATGACGAAATAATAAAACATGACGTAAAAGATTTTCACGGTTATATGATATAAAAAAAAACGATTTCAATTATGAAAAATAAGAAAATCTTGCTTGTCACACTCATACAAATTAATTAATCATTAATTGCAAATAGTTAACTTAAAAAAACCCGCAATATATGTATGTAAGTGCACAACCTAACGGTACGTAGAGATCTTGTCGCATTCGAATCCAGTCATTGCAGCGAAATGGTCAAGCATCTTCACCATTGCACCATCTCGATATTGAGTGAATAATTATACAATGAACGCCAACCTCAGGATTAAGACATCATCATCAAAAACGTAAAAAAAGAAATCATTCATCACCCTCAACATAGATCATATCGTTCAAATCAATACTCTGTCGATACAACATGCCACAGCGAATCGTCGTCAGTATTTCATCGTCATCAATAGCGCTGCTTCGTCATCGTTGCAATCATCATTTATCATCATCGTCATCTTTTCATTTGCTGTTATAATCATATTCTATCACACAATTCATCATAAAATTAAGTTTGTAAATACATCGAATGGTTAACCTTATTTAACCCCATTAAAAATAATGATAACAAACAAGAATAATAATATTAATAATAAGAATAATAATAAACAAATAATAATAACATTTATTGATCATATAAACAAGTACTGCCACTACTAATAATAGTAATAACAATAATGAGAAGTGATGCAAATAATAATAGTAACAATTAGCACTGTCTGAAACGTCGGAGTGTCATCTGGAAATTTTTCTTTTTTAATTAATCATCATTCAATTTATCAATTTGACGTCATCATCATCGTCGTCATCGTCTTCACCACCAATTCATCATTATCGTCTCATCAAAATTATATCCATTTGTGTACGCTGAGTGTACAAATTTGCGTGTAATTTGCATCTAATTAATATGTATATATTAAAATGTATGTATTTTTAATACAATAAATTAATATGTATGTATTAAAATGTATGTACATGTAATACATCTAATTATTATCTACGTCATATCATAATTAACGTCATAAGCATCATCATCTGGATCATCATTATCGTCGTCTTCATCAGCATTATCATTACCTTCATCGTCTTTATCATCATCAATGTCATTTTTGTTATCATCATCTTTATCATCCCACACTCGTCGTCATTTTCATCATTGTCAATACACCATAAACATGGATTACATCATCATTGTCAATTCTATCATCATCGTCTTCATCATCATCCTCATCACAATTTCTTTCTACTCATCATCGTTAATTTATTGCGGCCTTCATCAGCATCATTACCACCGTTGTCAATTTCATCATCTTCATCGTCATCATTGTCGTCCGCATCATTGTCAATCAATTTCAACGTCATTTTCAGCATTATCATATCATCAGCATCATCATCATCTTAATCATCATTGTCAATAATCATTTTATTATCTTCATCATTGTCAGTTTATCCCGGGCCAAAACTCCATTTTGTTAATAAGGACTTGATCTTTGCAATTCTAATCATCATTATAATACTTATTATTATTATCATCTCGTTGTCATAATCTTATCATTCTAGCATGATTTCATCATTCTCAGTGAGATATGTATATCTGAGTGAATAACGATTAAATTTATAATCTTTGTATATATATATATATATATATATATATATATATATATATATATGTCTGTCTATTATATATTTTTTCATTATATATTTCCAATTGTTTATATTATTTACTAATATATATATATATATATATATATATATATATATATATATATATATTATTGTTAAACCATTACCCGCAATAGGCCAGGCGTAGGCTTCGACTCTCACAATATTTATTTATAGATATATATCTACTTGTGATATCTCAATATCTATTTGTATATCTATTTATTAAATCTATATCTATTTGTATCTCTATCTAATATTAAGTGCAACAGTTATCAGTAACCACATCTCTAAATAGTTTGCACGGGAGAGTAATTCTAATTCCCTCATCAAACTGCCAGCACTTGTTTGAAGCGATTTTTAAAGGTATAAATATGAAAAAAAACTTGTAGATGCTGTTTGATGTTGCGGATACCTCTTCCATATTATTTGAAGGGAATGATTACTTCTGTGAGAGTGAATAGTTTTAATATTAATCATTGTTGAAGATGTAACATATTTTTCGGAATGGGTCTTTTCGCGAATGCAGGTGTTAACGCGTCCTGTATGCTAAGATAACATCTTAATGTCTGCTCTGCGTTGTGCGTGTGCGTGAGCACGTACGAGCTACGTACGTGTGATTGTGATTGAATAAACATGTGTTTGTATCTGTTGTTTGTTGGCTTGTTCGATTTTATGTAACGTGTCACGTCATGTATTGCGTTTGTTTTTTTTGATTGTTTTGTGTATGCGTGTGTACTTGCGAACGCGCGCGCGTGTGTGTGTGTGTGTGTGGTTTGGTTTGCGGATGTGTATGTTTTGTGTTTAATGTAGTGTCTCTGTGTGTCGGCGCGTCTATGCCTTTTGGTGTTATTTGTATATTAATCAGCACGAAGTGTGATAATCTGTATCTTGCGTTAAATATCGACACATCTTTTGATAAATGAAAATTGAAAATATTGAGATCTATGCGAGTATTCATCGATTTTTTCACCTTGTTTGATATTGATTGAGTGGTACAACAAAATCAACAAGGCGGATGAACAACGTGGAGAGTGTGCTTCAGAGGAGTTTATCGTGGAATGATTGGTGTAACATGGCTCTAACTGGCATTTATTATAAGAGCCATGTATCAGGAGCAAGTTTTGCTAGAAGGTGACAGGAGAAGATCCATGTAGCTTATGTGGGAAAATGAAAACGGTGGCTCACGTAATGGCTTCTTGCAAGTACGCACTCAGTCGTGGACGTTGTACGGGGAGGCACAACAAAGTATTGAAAGCACTAGTGGAATTCGTTTCCAATGTTGGTGACGAGGCAAATTCAAGGCCACCATGTAAAGTAAAAAAAATTTATTTCTTAAAAATAGTGAATTAGATCAATTCACAAGAAATGAAGTTTGCAACCAAAATAGTATTTTTGATAACAGAGATTGAAAGGTCATAGCAGATTTGGAAGGCATGAGAAGCCACCCATCGTTAATAAAAAATACAGGAGCGAGACCCGACATGGCGGTACAGTCGGTATCAACAAACACTCAGCTTAGCGTATTACTTGGCTCGTCGATATAACTCACATCGGGATATGTTTATATGTGAACTGTCTGGCACGCCTATACAATTTTTTAGTATAGAAGGAGGTGATTTCAAAGCGAGGCAAATTGTCTGTTCAGCAAGAGACATCCAAATGATCTCTAGATGTGGCCCTGTTTCCCGAAATTGCCAGGAAGTTAAGGGCCAAAACTCTCGTTGAGGGAACATTTACTCTGAGGACTCTCGCTGATCGCTCATAATATTTGAGTTTCTACATACATACATACTTTCATACGTACACATACACACCTACATAAACACAAACTCATATACACACACACATACATACATACATACATACATACATACATACATTTATACATACATACATTTATACACAAACATGTCTTGGTCCAATGCAGGCAACATCTTACTTTAACAGAAAAAAAACTTAAGGCCAGCTAAGAACATTGTCAACAAAACGCATTTGGCAAAATAATCTGTGACCAGTAGTGAATTGACAAATCAATATATTTAATGGTTTGAATGCCTATGAATGTGGTTGAATACGCTTTAGTTTGTTACGGAAAAACAAATTGTCTGAAATAAGAATTGACTTTGGAAAGTTTAAACAAAATACTTATAACATTTCATGTGTTTGCAAAGTATATTTAAGTCAATTTTTTAATTAAATGTTTATGGTACGTGAATTATCCTCCGAATTGTACTGAAGAATGTATTTAATAACAATAATAATATACTGCCTAAATAAACACCAATTTTAGTGTAGTACCGTGGCAATTTTTCAAAAATTATTTAGGAAAAATACAAAAAAGTACATCAAAACGCAAATTTTGTTTGAAGCAATTGTGGTAGATCTTGTCAAGAACACATTTATTTATTTAAGAAATCTTTATGTAGGCGTAGTTATAATGAACAATCTGAATGAAAAGTATTGAAGCTGTAGCCCTAATGGAAGATGAAACAATATCTTATCAATTGGTGATCTTATCTTGTCTGTCATTATCGCTTATTTGAAACTCACATACAACTCCTGCTAAAACTAATACGATACTGCCTTGAAGTTATGAATGTGAGATGTTTGCTTTCGTGTGTGCATTTTAAAATTACAAATTAATAAAATCAGTTGTTATAAATTGATAAGTTTTTTCGTTTAATAAATTTGTTAATAAGTTACGTGGAAACCGTCTTCTAAATGATTTCGCATTAAGAATGAAGCAAACTGACGATAGATCTAATGAAAAACTAACCTAAATGAAAAAATCTTCATAAAATTTATTCATGAACTTGTACATGAATAGAAATGATTTAATAACGTAGTAGATTATATCTCAATAATCGAGTGATTTTTTGTATCTGTAAATTTGCACTACAATGGTCAGTGCTGTGGTCGGTACAATGGTGAAAAGCAATAAGGAAAACCTCTTGCAATCGTCCATTTTATAAAAAAGCATTTGCATAAATCGTATATCATTTTTCAGCGATTTGATTTTGCTGATGAATAAATAGTACTTTAATGAATAATTGAAAAATAATTTATAGAATGAATAAAATAAAATTAATAAATTAAATACAGATATATATGATATAATTACATAATAAATAAATAAATGAATAAAACGTCAAATAAATTGACCACATAGTCGAGTTATTCTTACGTTTATTTTAGATATTAAAAATAAATTTAATCAGTGGTTCTTTAAAAGTTATTGAAAACAGTGTAGCAAAATTATACTTGTTTAAGAAGTTTGAATAATATAAATACATTATAACAGAAAATTCCTTCGTATATTCAAAACATTTCCATCCAAATGTAATCAATAACCAATAACATAGCATCTGTGTTTTTTTGTTTAATGCTGTAAATAATAAATTGTTATTTTAGTTTTTTATTTAAATAAATAAATAAGTGAATAAAAATTTTTTTTTTCAAGGACCGAACTCATCACAGAGACGCCGGGGTAGGCAAACGTACAGCAGATATCAGACGCTGGAACTAGAGAAAGAGTTTCAGTTTAATAGGTTAGATCTATAGAACAGGGAACAATCAAATTATGTAAATTATCCAGAAAAATATCGAATAAACAAATAAATATATAAATAAATTAGACGAATATAGTAAAAAAATTCATTTATAAATCATTTTATTTCACCAAATCAAATAAATGAAAAAAAGGATTGACATGAAAAACAATAGATATTATTTTTTATAACAAATCCCCCTTTTAGCAAATACTGTTATAACAATCAAATCATTTTTGTCATTTTGAATAACATTACACACATTGCCTATAACCTATAAATCAGCGTATATAAGATATTTATAAAACTATAAAAAAAAATTAAACAACAAATGTAACATTAAGGGCACAAATGTATTTATCTCCAACGTGATATAGTTAGGCGCGTGTTTTTGGCTCTATTTTTGGAATGTTTTGTAAACATTCACCTTTTAACACGTGTTATGATGATGAGTATGTATCTAGCAATAACAATAATAATAATATAAGAAAAATATATGATCATTTTTACTGATGATAATACAATAAACATACGCATTTCAGATGATGTTTCAGAGGAAAATATTGAGTTTTAGTAGGCAGTTTTATGTGTTACAAAATTTGATTTTCCAAGAGAAAGTAAAATTAATAAATTAAATGATTAATTATCTGGTCAAGGAGATTAATTGAATACGAATATAACCAATAATAATTGATATATAATTAAAATTTTCATAAATTAAAGCATTTTTATTAACTAATTATTAAGTTGAATTTTTTCACATATTGAAACTAATTGAAAAATATTATTCATCAAATCAACTTCCTCAAATTAAAAGTAATAAGCAGTAGAAGTAATAATAATAGCAGAACTAGCATTAGTTGCATTACTAGTAACAGCAGTAGTGGTAGTAGTAACAAACATAGCAGTAGTAGAAGTATCATCAGTTACTTCAACATTCTTATTATTTTCTAAACAAGCACTAACTTTGTTTCTGAAAATTACGTACATTCAGATATCTAACCAGAAAAAGGAGAATCGAGATCGCCCATTGTCTCTGCCTGACGGAGCGGCAAATCAAAATCTGGTTCCAAAACAGAAGAATGAAGGTGAAGAAGGAGAAGCAGCAGATCAAGGAGCTGAACGAAGTCGGCAAGGTGAAAGACATCAACAACGACAATGACGCGAATGACGACGACGAGAACAACAACAACAACGAAAGTTCGGAAGAGTCGGAAAATGAGTGGGATGGTAGGACGGAGAAGGAGAATGAACATTAAAATGTACTGATAACTTTAAAATTATATACTGGAGAGTAACACTCATTATAAATGTTATTGAAATTATTTATATTTTATAAACTGATAAGTGATGTTTGAATGGAATGGGCTGATGATGATAAAAAAATGATACCATCATTTTATTTATAATTAATTATTTATAATTAATTATTTATAATTAATTATTCATAATTATTAATTAGCAAAACCAATGCACTGATAAAAAAACATTGTATAAAAAGGTAGCATTTGATTATTATTACGCATTTCATCATCATTAAACTCACAGCCTCCATGTACAAACTAAGGATAACCATGAAATATTATCTCCTGATTGTTAATGAAAATAAACATAATTGGTTTAGCACTTTAGCAGTAATATTTTATTGTTATTAATTAGTAGGTAGTGATATATTACATGCACTGATGCTAATATCACGTAGCATGTATGTATGATAACGGAATGAAGATTTGGGTCATAATCCAGAGTTGTTTTTTTTCTAAATATCATTTAACATTCTGTTACTGATAACCCATTTTCAGTTTTAAGATGAAAAAAATAGTGACGATGATCTGCATTGGCTATAGAGTTGATACATTTTACTCCGATGATTTGAGAAAAATAAAATTTTTTTTCATTTTTATTATTATTACAATTATTATTATCAACATTATTATTATTCATTTCTTTTTATCGCTATATCCTATTATTTTAAATAATTTTTTTATCGTACTCTATACTTACTACCTATTGGTTTTTTTAGCATTTTAGTGAAACTAATTTGATCATTTTCATTTAACTTATTCATTTAATTATGCATTCGTTCGTTTGTTCATTTATTCATTCGTTCATTTATTCATTCGTTCATTCATTCACAAACATTAACATTAAAATAAATCATGATAATAATATAATATTATAAAGTGTGTGATAAATGACCAAATTTCTTATTAAAAATCTGAATTTAACGATTACATTAAGCACTGAATTAATTTTCATTATATATTCCTGAATTTCATTCTAAAAAATTGTATTTTTAAAATGTAAACTCTTTGTAATTGGTTTAGTAATACTCATCTCATACATTTAAAAAAAATTCTTTTTCCTTGACATTAGAGCCAAGGCAAGCTGTAACGCAAGTTATATGCTCGAATTAATTCTTCATTATTCTTCAAAATAAAATTATATAATTAAATAGTAAACTTTTTTTAAATATTCAAGCAAAATATTTATTCATCATATTCATTTTGTATATAATTTTAATCACGAATCATGCAATGTCGTAGATTTATTGTAAATAATTTAACTCGTACGTGTGTATTTATACAAATTAATAAAATTCCCTCATGTTCAAATTATTTCAGACATAATATTTACACTACATGCATAATATGAATGATCATTAAAAAATTGAATTTTATAGAACCAAATTTGTATATGGCATATTTTTATTTACTTTTTTATATTGTTTTTGAAATGATTTTGAATTGTAAAATTAATCATCACTTGTCCAACTACATTATCATTTTGTACTGAATGTTTTTTTTGTTCTCATCTATGGGTAAATTGATGACAATCATTTTTCGGTCACTGTCAGAGGATAAAAAACATTTTTTTTAATTATTTTCATGCATTTTACATAACCGCAAACAAAAACTGTGTAAAAAGATTCATCAATATTCACGCGCACATGTGCGTGTTTTTTGTATACGTATATATAATACACACCACACTCCCACACACCACACTCCCACACACCACACTCCCACACACACACTCACTTACTCACTCGCACACACACACAATTCACACACACATACACAATTAATACACACACACAATTCACACACACTCTCTTCAAAATGACAATTTTAAAACTGCGCTTATTG
>NW_008703981.1:945506-977180 GCF_000326865.2 Helobdella robusta
ATATATATATATATATATATATATATATATATATATATATATATATATACATATATATATATATATATATATATATATATATATATATATATATATATATATATATATATATATATATATATATATATATATATATATATATATATATATATATATATATATATATATATATATATATATATATATATATATATATATATGAGAATGCAAACTTAAATGTGAAGGACAATTTTTTATGCTAACAAAATTCTAATTGAATAACAATGTACCATAGTGATGCAGGTCAACAAACAGTTCAATTTCAAATTGCATATAGTTAAATTATTTATTTACTGTATAATTTATTTACCAATAAAATTTTTGTTCCAAAATAATTCGTTCGTTTTTTTAAATTCTGAACCGATTTTAATTGAGGTGTTTTGTCATTTTGGCAGATACGTCTTCTATTGATGTTTATAAGGAAATAATTTATGTTATATGTCATAACCCAAACCCACAACATCACAATTCCAAATGAAAAACACCCGGTCTAGTATAAGCCAAGTTGAAAATACTTCGTTACGCAAACTTTGCCACGCATAGCAAGTTTTTTCAAAAGTATAACTTCATTTATTTCCTATTGCGAAATTAGTAAATTAGTACTAAGTTGAAAAGCTCTTATTTAATTTTTTTTCTTTGAAATAACAAAGATTTTTAAAGGAACTTAAATCTAGTAAATAAGATTACTACCTATTTTCATTGTTATAATTGTTAATAAATGAATCTGAAAAATGAATTTAATCCAAAGAAAACTTTTTAATGTAAAATTAGTATCACCTCATGTTTTGTATCATCAATTATATGTTTAAACTATAGAAAAAATAAATCTTCATACATTCATGTAAATACATAGGCAAAATGATAAGAAGCCTTTTTCGTGCTAACAACACGCACACAGATCTGCTTGGTGTGATGCATAAATCTTTTTCTGCCCCGAAATAATTGAAAAGTAACTTCAGACCTTGCCACAAACTTGCCTACACAAATCAACACACGATCGCGATGCTCAAATCAACTGTGAAATGATTTAAGTGCAAATAGTTTTTTGTTCATGTGGTCTGAGTTATTTCAGTTTTAAAATTAATATCAGTATATCTGTGTATCTCTATATTGATATATCTTGTTGGGGTTTATCCACTTTGGAACAAACTTCGTTTGATATCCATCCTTTCAAATGTTTCTATTGTTTCCGAAAATTGTACACCTAGCTCAAGTGAATATTTTTTTAGATGTATCCAACAGTCGATTATTGTTTAATCTTATAAACGCAGTTTTTGCATAAGAAAGTGAATGATTGATTCAAAAATTGGCATACTGAAACGCAATAGATGTCAAGATACTTTGAATAAGACTTAGTAATGCAATATTTAATCGCTTGGATCTGACTTATAAGAAATGTAAAAAACAAAACAATCAATCACATTGTGCTGGTCGCAAATATACAATTCTAATGAAGGATAACAGTAAAATTTACGTTTTTTCCGTGTTCTTAAAGAAATCATCTTTCGTTAAGCCTTAATTTAGAAAAATTTAATTTTGAAAACTTGTTGCGCATAGCAAAAAGGCACTGCTAGGCCAAAGCTATATAATCGTACAACATGGCAGTGATAGTTCGCAACAGCTTCAGTAAGCCAAACCATCCTATAAATTATTTTTATTTTACTATCTTTGAATGTTTCGTCACATAAAATCATTTCGAAGCAGAATGTTTTGGGAATATTTCATGAATTCACGAATCATGAATTAGGAAAAGATCACGGAGGCAAACAGACAAATCAATCATTGTTTATCAATCATTGTTTCAAACTGCAAATGTCAAAGAGTAGTTTTTGTTATGTATGGCAATAATCTATAAATGTATCGATCAATCTTCTGATAAAACAAGTTTTTAAAAAATAGATCGTATTATGAGGACAAAATTCTATCAAACATGAATAAGAGAAGCAGATTTTTAAGTGAAGATATGCGAGTCGTCATTTTAATTACCATATTTTTCATAATTTTCAGAATCGGGATTATCATAATTGCAACCATAATCATCATAAACATCACAATCATCATCAACAACATCACAATCATCATCAACAATATCACAATCATCATCAACAACATCACAATCATCATCAACAACATCACAGTCAGTATCAACACTTCATTACCAACGAAATGAAATCATGAGAAACTTAACCATCGTCAAAAATATCATCAATGGTCGTGATCTAATCAGAAGACATTCAAAATCACCGTTATAATTACTACCATTAGAACCTCCTAATAATCATGGCTTTAGTAATAGACCATCATCGTTTTAGTCACCAACAACATCATCTTCTTCTTCATCATCATCATCATCATCTTTATCATCATTTTATATGTCTCAAGGTATCTATATTTAGATTTTCAGATCAATAAATCTCAGAAAACATTTTTTTCATTGTTTGCCAGATTTTAGAAATAGTACAACATTGAAACGGCTCAAACATCTGTGTGCTATAAAGAGGCTATCATGATATCTATCTATTCATTCATCTCTTTATCAATAAATCTATCAATTTATCTATATATTGATCTATCTATTTTTTATAACTATTTGCTATTCAATTATTTTTCTTCTTTTCAATCGATGTATATGTATAGTATCTATACATATATTATCTATCTATATAGTATCTATATAGCCAATCAATCTATCCATTTTTTAGCTATCAATACGTCTATTTCGATGTAAGGTTGTTCCAATATATCCATCGAATAGTTCATTTATCGAATTTGTATCCATCCACATAAAACACACGCACACCTACACTACAAACGCACACATGGCGCACACTTACACCTACAAACACATATACCCACTACGGCACGCACATTCCACACATACACACACTTTTTTCATTTTTCTGTTTCTCTCTTTCACTCACTCCCTCTCTCTCTCTCTCTTTCTCCCTCTCTCTAGCACTTTCTAGTATTTTTAATTAAATGACCACATGCATATAACACCTGACTGACCACCGCAGAATGACAACTCAATTACTCACTACGAGGTCTGTCTACTAACTACTGATTGTTCTAATATGATTCTAACGTTTTTTTTGCGTCATCTGTGAAATTGTAACAGCGTGAGTTGGTTACTTGGTAATTACACAAAATTTATAAAAAGTCTCTTAACTGCTTAGTAATGGCACAGCAATTAATACATCGATCAAAAAAAGTGGATAATCTTCCATTCATCGATTCTTTCTCAGTTAAAATTTTTAAATTTCAACAAAACATACATGCATGTGAATTAGATGCGCGTAAAACCACGCATCGCGCACTACATTACAATTTATACGTGCGGATCTCTCTGCATTAGAAGATGTACACCACAAGATAAGGACTATGTACCATAACAATTGTACCATCTTGCCATATCATTAAAGGCGTAACAAGGAGTAATAGTAAAGGAGTAATAATACGTCATGACGGATCGTCAATCAAGTTGATGTATAAATTGATTCGATTCAATTGATTTTCAATACACGATACGTTCCTATATATGCTAACATTATACATGAGGTAGATTAGATTAAATTATTATTTCATACCTTATATTCATTAAATAAGAAGTGTTTTGAAATATAAAATCAAAAACGATTCAAAGATAGTTGGAGAGATAGTTGTAATGCTTAATAAAAAATTAAGATATATTTCATGCATGTGTTAGATTAGATTTTATTTCAATTTGTATTACAATTTCATTAGAAGAGAATTTAGAAAAAAAGAATATTTTTTTAAAGATAAATGGATAGATGGATGGATGGATAGATATCTATGGATCAATAGATAGATATCTATAAAGTTTAATCAAATTCAAGATATAAAATAAATATATAAAAATTAAGATATAAAAATTAAGATATAAAATCTTCAACACATTTCTATTGCTAGGTAACAGCCGTTAGCAGGCATCGTCGTGAAATTATGCCGAATTGAATAGTACAACTTGTCGTACATCACTTTCGTTTTAATTGATCATCTGAGCCAGTGAGTTTCACTAAGTAATGAAATATAGAAAAAAAAATTTGCTAATTGTGTCTGTTTTGAAAGAATAGCAATTTTGTGATCACTCCCTTTTATTTGGTGGATATTTGAAATTTTTATGGAGAAGACCCTTAATGATACTATTTGTGATTTATTATTATTATTAATGTTATTAAAACTAAAATTATTATTATTATTATTACTGAAGCAGAACAAGAAAATTTTATTCTCGAAGCTTAAAGTTTTAATAGTAACAATAGAAGTGTTTCCTAGAGTTGCACTAATTTCATGTTCATATGGCCGTCGTTTTAATTCAACAAAGATTGGTTGTTATGTTTTTTAATTTGTCTATTAATAATATTATATCAAATTATAAATTTAATAAATGCGACAGTGTATCCGCGTTGTTTCAAAGGTTTTGTCTCAACAGACATTCCTGGTGTTGCACAGAGGCCACAATGGAAAGAGTTTATATAGATTCGGCTAATGTTAACAAATCGACAAACATTAATGGGAGAAAAAATGAGTAAATATTTTTCTTGAATAAATATATAATTCAAAGATTGTAACTTCACAGGCATTTTTTTAAACCGCCAATGACGTCACATGTACGTCACAAACTTACGCCTTTCACTCTAAAGTTTTGTTATAAATCAGGATATAAAATTTTAAAATTTTTATTATTTCAAATAGAGCAAATTTATTTTTGACAATTAAACTAATATTTTCTTTATTAATATAGATATTACGATAATAAAAATTCAATTAAAACACTCACTGGCTATGCTATTAGAGTTGTTTTGACGTCATTCCATTTGAATGAAAAAAAATTGGATGAATTCTCTTTTAAATTAAAAAATTTGAAAATAAATTTATTAAATTTGATATGGTTGGCTGCCAAAAATAAATTTTATGATTGTGCCAAAATATACATAAAATAAACTAAACTAAATCTAAACTTTAAAAAAAATTAACTGCTAACGTTTGGTTTGGTTAATTCTTAATAGAGATTTATACATTCATATAATTGAACATGAATTATATTAACCAGAAAAAGATGAAAAACATTTCATTTTTGTTAACAATTCAAGTTACATACAAAATTTTTCTTAAAAAACTAACATAATTTAGTTTGAATAAAAAAAAATTATAAACATTCAAATAAAGAAAAATCCTGATTTGTACAATTTGATTAAATAATTGCATTTCAAACGTGTCAATTGTCATTGAACTGTCTCGGCTTACAATTCATTCATACAATTAAACATTTATCAAATTTTCTTGTCAGATTTAAATGATCATTTCCATGATATATGAAACAGCTGACAACCAAATGACACCAAGATAATTGAGGTAATATGGGCAGATAGAACTATTTGTTTACGGAAGTGAGAATAGAACAAATGAAGATTCGTTCAAATGTTCTTAATTTTAAAAATAAAAAATTGAAAAATGTATTATACTGTAAAAAAAATGTTCATTTATATTACGCCTATTGCGTAATATTAACAAACAACAACACATACAAATCAAATTTTTGTATATGCGTGCGACTTATTCAAGAAAAGAGTTAAAATTTTCTAAGTCCTGCTTCTTTTATTCGGCAGTTAATTTTTTTTATTAACGATTTCATTCGACACATTAACTAACTTTATTTTTAGGATTTTAATAGACATGATTGAATTAAGATTTTATTTTTGAAATCCCCTTTTTATGTACAATATTATGTGAAAATGAACGAGACTATACTCAAGCCTACAATACACTGACAAGCGCTGACTTATGAAAATGGTACGAAAAGGAAAAGAATGATGACACAGATGACAGGATGTAAAAATCCCATGAATGACACCTAAGATGATTGTGCCACAATTGAACTGAATAGAAAGGCAAAATTTCCTTCATTTATTTATAATAGTACACATTTATATGAAGTTTTTTGTTCAAGAATAACAAATATTTGCAGATATATTTGAGATAATTTGATTCTTATCTTCAACCTCACGTTTCGAAAATTTGATTTAAAATGAAATGAATGCTAGTATATTTTCGTTGAATATGTTTTCGTTTTAAGTGTTTGTGTTTTTACTAAGTATGTAGCCAATTTGACTACTCCAAAAATTGTGAAAATAATTTAATCTGTTCTATTTTTGCTGATTTAGAAACTAAATGCAGTAAAAGTTTTTCTACTTAATGATATTTATCATTTTTTCATGCTCTAAAATCTTGCTAGAATATTGAAATAAAAGACAAATTGTAACGTTTATATAATCGAGTATACAAATTTCTAAATAACGCTGTAACCATTACGATGAATTTTAGTGAGAAAACTGATATATTTTGCGTTTTCCCATGAAAACTGCTATTTATTTTTCAAAAAATTAACTTGAATTTTTATAATATTATTTGAACACTTTCGAAAACATGCATTTTATCTTTATAAAATTAAACTAAAATGGCATATTCAATTTATATCTAATTGAAGTCAAATCATTGCAAGTATCTTAGACAATTATTTATTTGTTTACTATTTTACAAGAAATTATCAATAATTATCATTAAATTAATAATACAATTACTGAATAGTTGAAAAAAACTCTTGCAAATTAAAAAAGTTAAATAAAATCCACCATGAACTGTATAGACATTTTTGTGTTATAAATAAACTATACTGGATAGACATCATTAGAAATCTGCAATGAACATTATTAATTAGATTTGATTTCACCTCAATCATCAATTGCAAACAACATAAACGAAGTATTTTAAAAAATTGTGCAAAAATGTGTGATTAATTTTTCATCGTTTCATACGGCTATTTCTAGGCTAATTTTAACCTATAATCTATATTTAAGATAATAATAGTATATTTAAAAAATATTATTTTTTATTAAATCAATTCTAAGTGAATTGAGATTTTCATTTATAAAAATAAAAAATTTGAAACAACTTGGCTCCTAATACAATGTACTCTCATTTTATATAATAGGAATTTCTAAAACGGACTGTGATAGACACATTACATGTTACAACTAACAAAATGACAACTATTATAATACAAAGAAACTAATACTACATTAGAGTTTATGGTTTTGAATCAAACTATAGCTATATCGACGAAGTTGTTTCAAATCATGTCTGAAAAAGTCTGGTAAATTACCATTTGCTACTGTTAAAAATATATTGTCCTGGTTATGACAGTAAACTGACCCTCACTGCCTTGTGAGTGATGTTGGATCATCAAAGGCTAGGCCCACCACTTATAACTTTGGTTGCGTAAGGAAGGGCGTCCTGTGTAAAAATTAGCCAAATAAATTACTTATGATGGAATGGCGTCGAGGGGTATTTCGGTTTCATCATAGGTGGCCAAACGGCAACCCCCGATCTCGGGGAAAATGTCGTCTAAACGTGTGTTGTGGTTGTTTGTTAAAAATATATAGATTATACTTTTTTTTATTGTCTATAGTACTACTCCTTCAAACGTAGAGCTGCTTTCATGTTATTCTATATTTTTATTTAAACTTAAACTTCATTTGGATGCCATATGGACTGTAAACATTTTGATACACAAAAATCTCGCATACAAACTCATCAACAAGCATGCAAAACATACAAGGCATACAAATAATTAAACTTATTCCTAAATGTCATAATCAGCAACAAATAAATGAAATTTAAACTTAAAATACCGCATACTAACTTGAAAATTTCGAAAAGTTTCGATGTTCACTGTATTGATATACTGACTAAAATATCGACACTTGTTTCTTTGATCTGATTTGCTTTCAGTTATTCTCGCCGTAAGTTAGATTAATCATGTACATTATTCTTCGTTAAGATTACTAGACACGTTCCTAGTATTGTGTGAGTATAATTTAATTTTTCAACTAATCAGTGATATCTTGAAATATTGAAAGTTTATGTTTAAAAGTTTATGTTTTAAAAAGAACGGTAGAAGGATGTTGTTTTTCTGTTACAATTTATTTTAAAACAAAAGACGATTACTTTACTTTTATCACTGTCGCGTTATCAAAATTATTGTGAAAGCATGAAAAACATATTTTGTATTTGAACTTTTAATTAAAAAGCTGAATGGTAGGTTACATTTTGTTGCGTGTTAATATTAAGAGGTGAAAAAATGTTTGGTTTTATAAGCTGATATAGGAGTTTTTGATTATATTTTGCAATGATTGACTGACACAACTAACGCCACCACTACCATACCTACAATGAATTAAAATGATTAAGTTGTTACAAATAAACTTTTTTTAAAAGAAATATAGAAATTTAGCATTCAATATTATTAGTTGTACGGTTACAAAAAAAATTAAACATTTGCAATAGTACAATTATTATTCAAGTGGAAAAATTGGTAAGTACACTATATGTGTAGGTATGTGCAAAAGAGCAATGCAAAAAACTGTGGAGTTTAAACGAGAACAAATTAGCAAAATTATGAAATGGATCTTCTTGTACTTGTTGGCATAAATAGATTTTCTGCGCTCTTTTAAGTTGAATAAGGTTGAAAATTAAAGTTAGGTTGTAGTCAGTGGCAAAAATTAGTGCGTGTACTACATAGGTATGTTCGAAAGGTTGGTGCAAAAAACTGTAGAGTTTAAAAAAATGATAACAAATTGACGAAATTAAGAAAGCATTTGTAATAGATAGATTTTTTGCTTTGTTGTGGTTGCGTTTACTTGAGAACAGCAAACCTAGAAGAGCAGTAAGCGGGAGAAGAAAAGATTAGTATTTGTTTGGATAGGCTGGACACGTGTTTCGTCAGCAGCCCGAATAAGCAACAGAATATTTATCGCAGTTTCTTTTTATATAGCCCGCACAAATCACTTCGTTAGCTAGTGGTGTTTACATTTATTTTTGAGGATTGTTAATTTTACTCGCTAGGATTTTTCAATCCGAGAGCCTAAATAAGCGCTTTTCTAAGGTTAAAATTTAAAGTTATGCTGTAATCAGTGGCCGATCTAGACAACTTTAAAGGAAATTTGAAAATGTGGGGCCAAAATTTTCATGGGGTGGGACCAAGATTTGTGGTGGTGTGGCTGACGACCTTTTGTGTTTATCATGTTCAATTCTTGAGAGATTTTACAAATGAAACGAATCATTTTCAGACTTTATTAAAAAACTGCGCATCACGGGGGGGAAGTGCCGCTCCGGCCCTCCCTAGACCCGCCCCCTGTTGAAGTGAAAAGTTATTGAAGGTTTTAAATTCATTCGATGCTTTGTAGGTAGGGCTGATGGTTTATGAAAGCATTATTCAAAAAGATTTTTTACGACAAAAAAACGATGTTAAAAGAGAGGCTTGGCTAGAGAATTCACACTGTGGAATGCGGAAGGTGATCCTTGCCTGATCCTTGCCAAAGAATTCAATAACTGAGTGTTTACAAATCGTCTGTGCCAACTAATTTTGTAAAAAAAATTGATAGAATTAAATCAGGTAAGCTCTAAATTATATCTAAGGTCAGGTAAGCCTTAAGTGTATGCAAATTTTAATGTAGTCTGACATTGTGAATGTCCCATCAAACTGTTGTCTAATGATATGATTAGTAATGCAACTTTAGTCGTCAGATCAAATCGTTGTTCTAAAACAAAAAACTTTTTGTAGCACAGTGGCCTACGGACCAAAATAAATGCACCATACAAGATAGACTGGCTGTTCTATAAGGGCCCAAAATCAAAAACCTTCATTTTAAAAAGATAAAATTTACACTTTGAAATGTATTAAATCGTATGTGAGGTATAATGCCAATATTTCTCTTTTTTGTATAGAACCTTCATGACGTCATTCACCGCAATCACGTTATGAAAAATAATTTTTTTTTTGTCATTATACTCTATTGAGACAAAAGAAACTTGTTGAAAGTAAAATTCCGAAATTTTGAAAACAGATTAATTGTAAACAGATGGATTTTAAAATTGTTTAAAATTAAAAATTTTACAAAAAATGTGTGATTCATTAAGAGATAACATGGTTACCAACTTTTTGGAAATTTTCAACTTTTAAAAATTTTTAAGTTGCGACATGACGAATTGTCAAATGATTATTGAAACATTTTTGCTTAAATAACTTATTAATATTATATAAACATCAACTCAAAATTTAATTCATCGTATTTGAAAGTTTCAAAGGCACAGGATTGTTTGGTTGGTTGACTTAGCACTGCCAAGCATAGAAATGGAACTGGAAAAAGCAACTTTGCAAGGACAAAATCATATAATATATTTTTGTGAAAAGTTTTATGTTTTTGTTCAGTTAAATTAAATTTTTCAAAATGATCTTATGTGTATTCCTCTTTTTCTGTTTCGCATACTGTTAACGTTCATTTATAGCTATAGAATGTTTATTGTGATGCGTAGTGGCTATACTATGGTTTAATGGTTAAGATACTTAGCGATGATGTTGCTGTTACCAAGTTCATGTGAGAAAAAATCAATCCTCGCCTATCATATGCAATGCGTGTGATGCAATGACCTAGGCCTAATTAACTACGCTGTGTGTTTGCTTCAGTTCCACTGTGTATTTGCGTTAATACCTTAGTGTATTTTCTTTAATATCTATGTTTGTTTGTGTTAAAGCCTCCAAAAGCAGTAAAAAATAAGAACCTCAGAGAACAAACTATATTATGAAATGCTTTGAATAACGGATTTTTTTGACAACGACATAGGTGATTAACATGATCAAAAGAAATCTGAACCACCCAACAATGAAAATATTAAAGAGATTATCGATTTTACATCGAGTGTTAATTGCATACGGCTCGATCGATACTCAGTGAAAGTGTTGAAAGGTTGAGCTTTGATGTGAATTTAAATACAAATTAACAACTAACATTCATTTTTGAAGTAAATTTCATACTTAATATTGAACGGATTAACCACTGAATTTAATTTTTTTTAATATTTTAATTAATTAACTATTATTATAATTAATTTTAGTTTAAATGACTTGATTTTAAAAATAAAAGTTTCAAAAATTAACTTTTTAATAATTTGTTAGATCGAAATATTCATAGAAATAACTCGATCGGTTGGTTTGCTCTGTTCTCAAGAAATTTTCACAAATTAAAATATTTTAAAATTAGGGTGAAGAAATATTTATGTCTGAACTATTTTAACAATTAATCTATTATATGCCAATAATGATAATAATATAATAGTAATGAAATGATGAATCAATAGATAAGTATTGAGACAAACGTTTTATTTGTCTATATAGAAATGATTTATCCTGAACTAAAATTCAACTTAACAAAGAGAACAGGCAAATTTGCATCTATGTGACTAACAAATCAGCATTAAATATAAAAAATATATATCTATTATAATATATATCTAGGTATATATATTCATATATTGTATATTAATATATATATAAGGTTTATTAATAATTTATATTTTGCATAAAATAAATAAATCAAATTCAATATAAATGGCTTCTAGATTAATTACTGAGTACAAAATGAATCATTAAAAAAAAGGGTTGATTCATCATTTCATTATTATTATATTATTATCATTATTTCATTATTTATATAAAATTGACATATAATATACTGATTGTTAAAATAGTTCAGACATAATGGGCTGAAATAAAAATCGTTTTAAAATTAGGAACTTTTAAGCGTTTGTCTCTGACCGTTGTATCAATTTTTAACATAATTATATTATTTTTATATTTCATGGGATAGCTACATTTTTCAAAATAAATTTCTAGTTTATCACATCTACTCGTTTTTTTAGTCATTTTTTGTAAATTTATGTACAACCGATACTTCTATTCATTCAAAATGGGACTACTTTAATTATTCGAATTAAAAACCTATCGTTTGATAAATAAAATTAGAATTTAAATTTTGAAAAATAGTGCATAAAATTTCAACAATAATAAATAAAAATAATACAACAGCAATAATGAAAATTATAGTAAAAAGGTGATTTTTTTTAAACTTAGATGATTGGCATTTCGATAGAAAAATATTTATACACGGGCATGGCGATGCTGTGAAGGTAAAGTGCATGACACTGGTATTGCAGTGACTGGATTCAATTGCATAGTTTCATGCAATGTGTGTGTATGTGTGTTTGTGTCTGGTGAATGAGTAAGTTGATGCCTTTGAAAAATTTTGAGTGGAGATAAAATCAACATGGACAATTGAGTATTAAATATTTATAAATTAGAGAAATGTAGATATTTAAATTTTAAAATATGAATAAATAAAAACATTTCAATATATTTCAAACGATTTACATTATTATAATGAGAATTGTAACGAATGAAACCGTATCTTCTCTATAATGAAAGAATATAAAAAAAATATATACATCATTATTATTTAGATACAAATGTTTGAACATTTGGAAATCGAAAAATGCTGAATGGCAAATATGTTAAATAATAATTTATTTTTTTTAAATTAAAAGATTTCCACTTTTTATCTACGCAGTTGAATGTAATATAATCATATTTTTTATCTTTTCAGTAATATTCTTATTCCAAATTAAAAAACTTCACAAACTGTTAAACATTTTTTTAAAATTCATATTATCCAGTCTGAAATTACGAACTTAGTTTCTGTTATTATTTGTCATTTGTGCTTTTATTGGTCATTCTTATATCACTTCTTCTAATCATTTAGGTCATGATTTTTAATATGTGCGTGAGTGTATGTGTGTGCGTTTGTGCGTGTGTGTTTGTGTATCTGTGTGTGGAATAATTTGATAATTTCTTGCGTTCAACTAATTTGATATCTTTTTTTTTTGATTTCTTTAGTTTCAACTTTTTTTTCAACGGTTTATTTACTTTTGCTAACAAAATATTGTTTGGCAATTAAAAAAAAATTAATTTTATCACCACGGCTATGATTTATTGATAAAACATCTTAGCCACAAATTTTGTTTGTTCCAAACATCGGTCATGAATATTTTTAAAAAAATTGTTGCATTTGTCTCTCCAAAATACCTCCATACTCAAAACTGAAGGCAAAAAAAATCACATTCAACTCGTTTTATTATTAATTTACATGATTTATTCTGAAAATATTGACAATTACATATGTTCAACGTTAAATTAAATACATATCCAAGTACTTGAATATAAACTTGTAACTCTTAATATCAAAAAGGTTCAAAATTCAAAATTATGAATTGAAACGAAGAGAATGAACAATAGTGTAACTAAACTTCTTCTTCTAACCCGTAACCTGGAGGTATCAACCATTTCCACATTGGAACATACGGAAATTATCACTTCACAAACACTGTATTTTAGACATGATACCCTCTTTCCCAAATACCTGAAAAACATGATAATTATTCTATTTAAAATCAAATTAAACGTTTTCTAAAAAACATTTGCAAATTTTAACCATATTCTTGCAACTGAGTAAATTTTAGATGCAGAAATGATGAATAAAATTAAATTAGCTTTATAAATTTTGTCTCAAATAATACAGATAAATTTTCTAAATTTATAACAACAAGTATTTTTAATTGTAGAAAAGTTGTCTAAAACTAATTACTTTTAGATAAATGACCAAGTTTTTAAAAAATTAATAAAACGTGTAACAAATTTTTAAAATAAAGTTAACAATAATTTTTTGAAGCAAATTTAACTTTACCCTGCAACAACAAATTTTTGTACACTGTGTCATTAAACAATTTTATCACGTTGAATGGTTAAACATGCTGCTCCAAAGAGCGTGTTTTAATTCAAAGAAATTCAATCGTATCAAATTTGTTCTTTATTTTCAAATAGAAAGATTAACGTTGCTGAGATGTGGTTTTTGAGAATTATGAAAATTAGCTGGACCTCTGAAGATGTATTAAAAAAGTCCGGCTATGAAAAGAGGATATGGCACGAGAAAGTATATAATACCAACGCTTATAATATTAAAATTACTTTTCAATTGAAACATTAAACGAACTACTAAAGATGATATCATCAAAATCATATGATATCATCCTTTTACTTTACTAAGTGTGTATAAAATTTAAAAATGTTTAGTAAAACCTTTTTAAAAATTTTGGATAATTATTGAACACGTCATCATTTTAATTTGAAATTTTATTTTATAAAAATTTTCTGAATGAAAAATGATTGATTTGAACATTTTTAAACTAAACAAAACAAGGCAAACTGAAACAAAAACTAAACACAAACATAATGCAAAACATTTTATGCGTTTTTTGAATTGTTTAAAAACAAACGTTTGCTGATTAATTGATTCTTTGAACAAGCATGAATTATTAATTATTTTGAAAAATAAAATTGAAATCATCGTTTAAAAAAAATTGAAATCTTTTAATTAACGAACTTGTCTTCATAATATGTTTGGATTGAATCGAACGGGCGAACTGAATGACGAACTAGCACCTAACATGTTTAACGAAAATCATTTCTAGGCTGTTTTTAAAGAACTAAAGTTTGTGACATGAGACATGCATAACTAAATTTTTTTAAATATTAAAAATTATTAATAAATATTAAAAATGTGTTTTTTAATTTGCAAACATTTTTCTCTAAAAATAATTAGGTGAATAGTAAAATTATTCATCGCAAGTTAACATTTGCGCAACAAATTTAATGAGTGTACAAAAAACTGTTTCTTTCCATATAAGTTGGAATAAATTTAAAAATTTCAGTTTAAATTACACAGACTAACACGCACCTACACACACAAAAAGAAATAGTGATAATAAAATATAGATTTGTCAGCTATACATATGTCGAATGCGTAAGTAGAAGTAGAACCTCTGCCTGCTCACTTTGGAGAAGGGATTGTCATTAATTTCCTCCCAGCAGTAAGTTCGAAAAGGCGTATGTGCTCGAACGATATTTAAACTTAACTGTCATTACATCATTAATATCGTTCAAGTTAACAGTGTTAGGTCATTAAATTACAAAATTTAAATTTAAGTTTTCAACGAACTATTTTGAAATACCTGAATTTTTTAAATCATTGACAGTTAACTGAAAATAATTGTCATGTTTTACATAACAGTTAATACAGTCTAATATTAATTTATATACGTTAGATTGAAAATTCGCTATTTGTCGACCCTTGTATTTAATTTATTATCTAGTTACCTTAATAGTTTACTCACTGCGACTCATCTGAAACATCGTCAGGTCGATCTATCTATACACGTAAGTTGATATTACAGTTAAATATTTAATATTAATAATTACATATATTTTTTTATATATGTAGATATCCAAATCAAACTAAAATATTAAGTGACGACTTGGTTGTCACGTCTGATGCGATTGATGTGTGGCCTACGTGGCTTTTAAGTGGTAGTAGCCGTAAGAGTAGTAGTAGTGGTAATAGTAGTAGTAGTGATGGTAGCAGTAGTAGTAGTATTTTTTAGTATTGCAGTAATTAATAAAAGTAAAGAATGTATGTTGGTTGGCCAGCTAGTTGGCTGGCTGGCTGGCTGGCTGGCATGTCGAACGTGTGCAACTGTACTGTACACGTTTTGAAAAAAGGATTGGTCTTTAATTTTTTGTCACTCGCCTACTATCGGTTAGAAATATTTTGATAAAGTTATTTTACAGCTTCTACTTGTTATAATAATACTAACAGTTGTAGTAGTAGAAGTAGCTGCTGCTGCTGCTGCAGCAGTAGTAGTAACAGTAGTAATATTAATTACCATAATTAATTAATTAATTATTAGTAGTAGCCGAATTGTAAAAGTATACGCTGGCATTTTTGGTAAACTGGCAGAGAAAATTTTTAACTTGACTGTTAAATAATTTATTCTCGTTTGCGTTTTTAAATTAAAAATTTTTGTTGCATGTATATCACTCAGGCTTTGCCAAAACTTTCAACTTCTCTAAAGGAGCTTTAATGACAGGCTGTGATGGGGAAGGTGGTGATCTGCAGAAGAGAGGATTCCTGAAGTCAAGTTAGTTTTACGTTCGCTCTCACATTTATTCCATACCCACACACGCACACACACACACGCACACACACACACACACACACGCACGCACACACACACACACATGCATACACACACATACACACAACACTTTTACACACATATAAACACACACAACACATACATATATACATACACACAAAACACATACACATACAACACATACAAACACACATGCTCGCACATAACAAATACACACACACACATACACAATTACAGCACAACATGCATAACATTCATTTGTTCGATGTTGTTGTCATGTTTATCATCTACTATCAATCTAATTTTCTTCTATACCGTACTGACAGAATGAGTTAGTTTAATATAATATAGGAAAGTCAGGGCCTAAGATGAGTTAATTGATCATAAGTAGGTGAGCTTTGAGATGAGCTAATCATTATAGGTAAGCTAGTGCCTAAGCTTTAATTTACGATATGTAGGTAGGTGACTACTTTTTTGACTTCCTCTCACTTATTGATTGTTATGTGTTTTTGTTTCACATCATCATTACACACAGCAAACATTACACACTCAGCAAACAAACATACAGCACACAAAGCATACATTACATTACACACGGTCAAACATTACATTACAAACAATCAAACACAACATACAAACATTACACACAATTATTTAAATTCTTCTTTTTTTTTACATTTGATTATTAAAATCATTAAATTTTTTTTTTCAAAAAACTTTGCCGTCTTGTCTGCTGGAGTGATGCCGCCGGCCAAACGAACGCGAATTTTGCTCGGATGATCTTCTGCCGGTAGAAAGATGACGGCGATGCCCGTCTCGAATGTTAGAATCATTTGAAATAATTATTTTTTCCATTTCGGTTAATGAATCTAAAAAAATTTTTATTTTAACTGCGGGGTTAAATTTAAAAATTATTAACTTTTAGCAGGTGTGTTCTTCCTGTTCAGGGCACGTCTTGTGGATGATGTATCTTCCGTAAGGGTCTTAGATGGAGGTTGGTCGGTGCGAGTCAAATGATCCGGGCAATAGAGATTGAATGAACTAGAGAAGATTTCCGAGGTTGGGTCAGTTAGTAAAACCATATGTACACACATACATGCATGCATACATACATACGTAAGTACGTACATACATACATGCATACATATATACATAAATACATACGTACATAGCTATAAAAAGTTTTTGTAAAACGCGTGAGTTGCGTAGTTATATAGATTTGCGTGGTTATATAGAGTTATATAGATTTGCGCGGTTATATAGAATTATATAGATTTGCGCGGTTATATAGAATTATATAGATTTGAGCGGTTATATAGAGTGGTTTGAAGTTGATCGGTTCTGTAGAGTTATTTGCGCGGCTATATAGAGGTGTACGCAGTTTTTTGTTTATATGCATGTTTACATTGCGCGTTTTATGCTTTTTGCATGGTATTATTTATTTAGATTAGTTGTTTTATCACTGGTCAATTTTGTAGCTTCATTTATACATACGCACAGCAGAGACAGACAGACAGACAAGCGGCATACATAAACATACGCAACACATATGCATACATTCGGTGTTATACTGTTGCGATGTTTGTTTTTTATTCTCATCTTTTCCTGCTTTTTCCTACTTCTTCAGTAATTAAAAATATAAAAAAAGTTATAGGTAGGTGTAAAATGAGCTAAGTTAATTGCCAATAGGTAGGCTAAGGATTGAGTTAATTGAACCTAGGTAGGCTAGAGATTGAGTTATTTGAACATAGGTAGGTGAGTTCTGAGTTAATTTGGTATAGGTAAGCTAGGGTTAAAATTAAAATAAAGTGTAAAAAAATTAATTAACCAAAAGTTGATAAATTTCCATTTTGTTTTCTACTTCTTGCTATTTCTTGCTACGTGTTTGTTTTTGTTTTAGGTGCACACACACACGCAATACCAAAAACAAACTTGACACAAACAAATGCAAACATGCATGCTCGCTGGTCAAACGCATTGCACATTATTTCTAGGATTATTGTTAGGTCTTTTTGTTTGCCTAATTGTTAGCTCACTCAATCATTCGTTCGCTCATTCAATCATTCATTTCATCCGGTGGCGGGTGTGGGGATGTAACAGCCCTGCCGACGCCTGCAGACCATCATTTCCTCCTCATGCCTTGACGTGGCGAGGGGGCTTTCCACTAAATGCTGCTCGTGAGAAACTTAATTGAATTTTTCAGTTCTTTCGTTGTATTTTTTGGCATTAAGGCCATATAATTTTTTCTGGATTGTAGCACTGCTACAGTGAATTAAGCTGGCATTCTTTTTTCTAGATCTATGTAGAAATGAATTTCTTAAGCATGGAATTGTATAACATGTTTATAAAAATCTCGACGTATTATAAATATAATATCTAAAATTTTTATATATTACTATAGCTCAATTTTTTGGGAGGTGTCTTCCATATAGTAAATTAAACTTAAAAGTAAAGTTAATTATTAATAACTTTCTTTTAATGCCAGTAAAACCATTTTGCGTCTTTTACGTTTCTAACATTGTTACTAATCTAAATCAATTTTTCTTTATTCTTTGCATGTGATAAGACGATGTGCGTATGCTTTGTTTTTATGATATTGATGTATTCTCATTTGATCAGAAATATCCAACAGTCTGTTAACATTATATCAAACTTGACCAATTTTAGGATTAATTACAAATTACTGTATACAAATTGTTAATTTATTTTGTTATTAGTGTTTAGAAAACTGAAGTTAAGCCAAATTTATTCTCTAACGTGAAAAAATCGTCTTGCAAAAAAAATATTATTATTATTGTGAAAATAATTGTTTTAAAATATAGATGAACATGTCAAAATTGCGAGTTGTTAACTCACAAAATTTATAAAAGAATTTATAGGTCAATTTTGTTTCAAAATTTAATAGACAACCAGCGTAAGTTGTAAGAGCCAGCTAACTTTTAACATTTTTTTCGTTAAATTTAATTTTCTTGGTTTAAGTTTTTTGCATGGTTTTATTTATTTGGATTAGTTGTTTTAACGTTGGTCAATTTTGTAGCTTCATTTATACATACGCACTGCACACGCAAGATGCATGCATAAACCATTGCCAAATACATTTATTTTATTATTCGGTTTATTTTGAACAAACAATTAATTTTACAATAATGGGGATTCCTAAAAGAATAAATCTTAACTAAGCAGAATCCCCAACATTCCAAAAAGTAATCCATAAATTCATAGTTCGATTAAATAAATGTAAATTAAATAATTTTTTTTCTTTCTTAAGACTTTTAAAGATTCAATTTTTAAAACACATATAAAATATGAAAAAACATGCATACATTCGGTGTTATATTGACAGCTAACTTTTAACAAATTTAATATTCTTGATTGAATCTGTTCTGAAAATTATCTTGATACATTAAAAACATTAATTTCAAGTACGAGCAAACACATTCATTAAGTCCCAATCGGGTAAATTTGTAGAAAAATATTGCCAAAAATAATTTAAACCTACTTAAAAAAATATGTTATCAAAAAATGGGATATCAAAATTATCCCGAAAATCATTTATTTTTTTGTCTTTTTAAATCATTACTTTATTATCCATGCTTTTCATGCTTAAACTTATTTTTCCGTATCATTTTAGGCTATGGCTTTGCCTGCCGTATAAGTTTCTGCGTTAGTCAGATTCTATTTTTTTTATGGAATAACAAAAAAAATATAAAAAATATTTAAAATCATAAAGTTAATGAATTAATTAGTTAATGGCAAACCTTATTAGTATTTAATTAGTTATTAGGTGATAGCATTTTATATTTTTAAATATAACCATGTCTTTGCACTGTATTATTTATATGTGTATTTTTCAATTTTAATCAACCAAGCAGTTTAAAATGTTATATAATAAATGTTAGAAACTTTTTATAAACCTCAGTTAACTTTTCTAAGACCAAGAAAATTAGCAATTAAATGAACGAATTAATTAAAATAATTGCTATAATATTTATTTATAAGATTTTAAAAAAGTGTTTTAATAAACTTTTTGTTATAATAAGCAATATATAAGCCCAATTTTTTAAAATGTGTTATAATGAAACACATATATATTGGGGAGTGTGTGTGTTTGGGTGAGTGGGTGTGTGTATGGGAGTATGTGTGTCTATAGATGAAAGTATGTATAGTATATGTATGGGTGTGTAAATATGTGTATGGATATATGTGTATGTATTCATATATTTATTGGTTTTAAACATTATAAATTTTACATATTTTACATATATGCTTATATTAATTGGTTTTATATGTATACATATATTAATTGCTTTTAACCATTATAAATTATTCATATTTTATATATATGTTTTGAAAATGGATTCTTTAAAAGTCTTAAAAAAAGAAAGACAAATTATTCAATTTACATTTATTTAATCGAACTATGAACTTATGGATTACTTTTTTGAATGTTGGGGATTCCGCTTAGTTAAGATTTACTCTTTTGGAATAAACCATTATGTAACAAATTTATTGTTTGTTCATAATAAATGAATTGAAGTGTCGTGGCCAAACAAATATTTTGTGGACAGTCTTAGATATATTTTGACGACTTTTTTCTGCTTAATTCACCATGTTACTCCATAATTTCCTCATACAAACCTGTAATTTTTATGCAATTTTTAAAAAATTATAGCTGTTTTTAAATCGTTGTAACTTTTTGAAACCAAAATTAATTATATATTTGAATTTTCATTTCTTTTTCATGTCCTTTAAATTGAAATTAAATTGATTAAAAAAGATAAAATTTGTTACAGGAACCTTGTTAGCCCCAACAGAAATGTTCATTGTAGGAGCTCGTTCATCGCGAATCTCGCCTCATTGTTAAAATAAGAACCATATTTCAATGTCGTCAATATGAATAACATGAAATGTTATAAAAATTTGTCACTTTTCGGCCTCTGTAACATGCATTTAGCATGTCTTAACTCATGAGTATTTTTCAGAACGTAATAATTTTATCTTAGATGTCGTTGCATGTGAGATATCGACACCTGTGAAAACCATTTGAAACAAATTTACTAACAATTCTTCTTTTAACGTTGGTTTTCAACATGGCATTTTGTATCAGGAGCTATAGTTCGAATTTTTTTAAAATGAACTTTAAAAAAGCTAAAGGAAGCTAAAGATTTGAAGACCAAAATATCAATTATAACTTAAAATTATCACCCTCACGATAAACTTTTCATTAAATTAATTTCAATGAGTTGATTTGGGTTGTAATTTGAATAGCTACGTACAAACAAAAATTTTTCATTAAAATACTTTAGGAAGTTTTGTCTATGTCAAATTTTTAATTAATTGGCTAACAAAAAACAAAATAATGTATATTGCGTTTTGAAAAACTACGTTAATAGTGAAATAAATTTTATTAAAATTAGAAATTAAATGAAAGGAAAAATTTCTCCGATAAAAAATTTACTGCATCATTCAACTGTATTTTTCTATTCTATAATAAAAACTTGTGTGTTTTGATGGAAGATAATTTTTATATTTTAAACGATAATTAAATTTAATTTTTAATTTAAATTTAAAACTCATTTTGATGTTTAAATATTAATAAATTGTTTTCATTTTTTTAGCTAAACATTCTGTCAGGAATTTTTATTAATTTTAGAATTTGGGTTATGAGTGGAATTTTAATGAAAATCAATGCATTATGTGTTATATAATTAATATATATATAAGTATTAAATTAATGACAATTACTCCAAAACAAAATTGTTTGAGACAAAAATTTGATAAAATTTAATTTAGTTATCTGCCGGTGTCTTAAGTAGCGTACTGATAATCAACGTAATAGCTAATAAGGATCATCAATGCATGACAATTAGATCATAATTGGCAATTAGATATATATTTTAGCTTAAACAAAATCATTTTACAATATTTTTTGTCAAATATTTTCTATAATCATTAAACAAAATCAAGGCATCTCAGTTCATCTGAAATCGTCACTTTTACCATTTTCATTTTATAATGATAATTTTTATTTTATATAAAAAAAATTATTTCTAACAGAAAATGTTTATTGAATATTTAACGAAAAATCATACTCTAACAATATTAACAGAAAATGAATCAACAAATGCGTCGTTTCGTTTATTAATTAATCGCCCATATCTCAATCATTGCCTGTAACAGATGACTGTGTTCTGGTTTTCCAATGAATTCGAATTGGAACCCATTCGCTGCGGCATCAAGTCAATCTACATCAACCTACGTTTAAAAGACTACATAGCGCAATATCTTAAAACAACTAAAGATCAAATGTCGATTGAAAAAATTTGGGATAAAAGCAAAGTTTTCACGTGATATTTTTATCTATTCAGATTATACAAGTTCTATTGTTTGAATGATTTTAATCAATTGTGATAAGAATTATCTAGTGTTGAGTCTTTATTTTTAATTCAGTCTAGTATTTCCAAAATGATTAATAAATTTGAGTGGGCTTAATAGTTGAAATGCTAAATGAAAATTTTGCATTAAAGTTTTAACTCAAGTCATTAATTTTTTTAAAAGCAGTAGCATGATTGAAAATTAATGGTAACCAAATGGATTAAAATTTGTTGTCAATATTATCGATTTGGTAGTTATCATTATGTATTACTGTATTCGCTCTATAGTTCGATAAATTTTATACAGTGAATTAAGCTGGTAGTTTTTTTTACAAGATTCATGTATAAATCAATCTTCTGAGCATTAAAATGTATAATTAAGTAATGGAAATCCAGAAATTTATGATGTGTAATGTAATGAATTGATAGAATAGTTATCATTTTGTATTACTTATTTAGTTTTTTAATGTGGTTGTGTATCAAGCTTGCGATTTCTTACTAGATCTATGTGAATCCATTTTTTGAACAAGAAAATGTACGATTGAAATGTATGCATGAAAATAAAATGTCAACGTTTTTTCAATAGTATTTAGAATCAATCGAATAGTTATCATTATGTATTACAGAACACGTATCGTATCTATTATAGTTCGATATTTCTAGGAATGTGGCGTCAATGTATCAATCAATTAATGCAGATTCAAGATATTTCAATTCAAATGTAGCAGCTAGAAAACAAGTATAAACAAAAAAGACAGAAATCTATCTACGTTTATAGAGAGGCCATTAAAAATTACAAGTCAAAATTGGCAGATTACTTCAAAATTAGTAGTAAAAGTTTTTTCAGTTAAGTGAGAAGTAGGCAGAAACACAGACAGCCCAGTCATTACTGATGACTATTAAGAAACGTCGGATATACTTAACTCTTATTTTATTTCTGTATTTACAAGTGAGATTTTTACATCTCAGACAAAACAAAAAATTTAATGGAATTTAATAAATTTAATTGTTTTAGATCAGCAGCTCTCAAACGTTTGAGATTAAAGGACTCCTTAAAAAAAGTGTCTCAGCCGCGGACCACTACTGAAAATTTTGCTACTGCACACTTGAAATTTATATAAATATAACTATTATTTCATATTATGACGCACTAACTACACAGAGTTGGTATAACATAGTTTTTAGTATAACTATTAAACTTAGAGAACTACAATACAGTTACCACACTTGACTATAGGTGTGTTAAATTTGTTACTTAAAATATTTGCATTTCACACTGCTCGCGGACCACCAGGCTATTAAACTTATATAAATTAAACCAACTAAGCTGGAGTAATGTGTTCAGCTTTGGAATCCAGATTTTCAAAAGAACAGACTCGAGAATATCATCAAATATATCGAGAATATTCAAAGGAGGGCAACGATAATGATAAAGGAGTGTCGCAACATGCCATACGAAGACAGATCAAAAATTTCTAGATTGACAATGTTAGAAAAATAAAAACAAGAGCAAATTTGATTCAGGCATGCAAAATCATCACTATGAAGAAAAATTTGGAATCAGCGAAATTTTTTGATCTTAAGAGGAACAGTAAAAGGCATGTGTAAAATCTTTATAAAAACTCGGGATCGATAAAGCAAAAATTGTTCAGCTGCAGAGTTGTCAACGAGTGGAACAAACTGGGAGATGATATAATTTGCGCAAAAACAACCAATAACTTTGAAGTAAACTTGGCAAAGGTAGGATATTAAAAAAGTCTCAGAGTGGTCCTTCTTGGATCACTATAAAAAATTTTGTTGTGTTATTATATGTGATGTTATGTGATGTTATATTATGTTATGTTATGCTATGCTAAGCCATGCTATGCTACGTTATGTTAATCAATCAATATGTTATGTTAATCAATCAATCAATTATTTTGTAAAGCGCTTTTTCCGCGATGTTCAACAGCGCTCCTCAATGAATTTTGCAAACAGATTGGTCTTGAGATCCGCTTCAAACTTCGCAAGTGATGGAGAAGTAGTTAAAAAATAGTTAATTAAGCTGGTAGTTTTTCAATAACTTGAGCATGAAACAATAAAAATGTATAATTTAATAATGTTATCTTGAACTTTTTCATACATAGTATTTATAATCAACCGAACAGTTATCATTATTTTGGTATCACGGAACACGCACTATATTCCGATATTTTTTGGACTATGGGACTGATATAGCGAATCAAGTTTGCAGTTTTTTGCTAGATTCATGCGGTACTAAGTCTCTTGAACAGGAAAATAATATGATTTGTTAATAGAAATCTCGATGTTTGTGATATATACTATACTGTCTTAATCAACCGAGCAGTATCGTCATGTTTTACTGTAGACGAACTATATACTTCTAGTTTTGGTATGTGGTGTTGATATAGTGACATAAATTGATAGCTTTTTAATAGATCCCTGCAGTACTCACTTCTAGACTGAAAGTGTACAATTGGTTGATGGAAATCTTGACGTCATTTACATATAATATTTAAAATTAACCGAATGACTATCATTTATATATAGTTTATCAGAACACGCACTATAATTCGATAGTTTTTGGAATGGTGCGATGAATTAGAAATGAACCACACTGGCTCATTTGGTCGGACGAGTCTTAAAATTTGCTCTGAACTTTGTGAATGATAAAAAATAGTTATAGAAGAAGGTAGAGACTTCCAGAAAAAAGAGTCTGAAAAGGCAAATGCAGATTTAGCAAAAGTGTTTAATAGGAGTTGATAAGAAGAAGATAATTGTAATCCGGAGCGTTTAGGTTTAAGTACAGGGCGCAATATCATAATAATATAATATCGTTAAATAAGGTATGCCATAAATAATAGTTTCGTACCCTATCATACTGTTTAGCATCGTATCGTATGGTTCTTGAGATATAGCCTAGGCATTGGTGTGATGGCCATCTTGTTACCGGGGTTATCTTGTGTTGTTTCGCAATGCATGCCGTGGTCGGGTTTGAATAGAACAAAAAAATCTTGGCCTACCAATGGTTTCGTACGTGATGCGTCGTTTAGCACGTACTCACGCACGCAGTTTGTTCGCTGTTGATCCCTGTGAACCTAGGAAGAGTGCAACAGACCTCCTCGAATCTCTGTGATCAGTGGCGAATTTGTGCAGCGGGGGCAATGTTGCGATTAAAAGTCAACAACTTTTAGACAGGAATATTTATCATTTTTAGTTTCCAGACGCGAAAAGTTATCGTAATGAACTAGGAACTACATTTCAATTATTATTGAGAATAAGGCGCAGATATAATGAATTAAGCTGGTAGTTTTTTATTTTATTCGTGTAGTACTCTATCTTCTGAGTATGAAAATATATAATTTGGTTTTAACAATTAATATAAAGCATTTTGAATGAACCAAATAGTTGCCATTATGCGTTACAATAGTTCAAATTTTTAGAATGTGGCGTTGAATTATGCAGGCAGTCTTTTTAGAAGCTTCATGTAGCTTTAATTACTTAATCTGTTGAGCATAAAAATATAAAATTTGGTAATGGAAATATCGACGTTTCTTTATATAGTACCTTGAATCGACCGAGTAGTTATCATTATGTTTTACTATAGTTCAATTTTTTTGAAATGCGGCGCTGATATAAAATAATAGGCTGATAGTTTGTTACCAGATTCATGTGGTATTCAGTTTCGAAAGCATAAAACAACGGCAGTTATTACTTATGTTAAGTACTATGAATTCAGCGTTACAATGAATGTTATTATTTTCTTTTTAGAAACATTTTAACGAATAAAATAATTTACTAAAGCATTTCATATTTAGTAGGTTTGTCTCTATTGTCTTCTAAATAATACATACTTGCTTCTTGCTTATAACAATTTTCAACATCATCGTTCATGTCGTGGTTTTCAGTTTTGGTAGTAACTCGATTCATCATTATGTATTTTGGAATTAGCACTAGAGTTCATTTTTTAGAATGTGGCCCTGATGTAGTGAAGTAAGCTGATTTTATTTTTTAGATTTATGTAAGACTCACTCCTTTCAGTATAAAATTTACTTTTGGTTTTTAATATATAAAATAATATCTTGAATCGGCCGCATAGTTTTCATTTTCGATAATTACGGAGCACACACAAGAGCTCGAGTTTTTCTAATGTGACGTTAAAATAGTGATTTAAGCTGGTTGTTGTTTTTTACCGGATTCATGCAGTAGCGTATTTAAGAAAGCCAATACAGACCATGGCTTGACATTGTATGCAATATTTTTGTTAAAAATCACAAAAAGTCAGTTTTTAGTGAAAAATTGACCAAAATTGACGTGATGAACCAAAAAGCGCTCAATGACCTAATTTTTGGCATATTGTTATAAATTTAGTTAGTTTCTCGGCCCGTTTGGCCCGTAAAATTTAATTTTTTTTTAAATTTGGGCCCCTAGCGTAAAATTTATCTAAATCGCTCATGTTTGTGATACAGTATCTACAGTACAATCAAGTGATAGTAAAAGTTTTGAAGTGTATCTTTAGTAATATTATAACAGTTATAAGTTATAACAGTTGTTGAGCATCGTATGGTGATTACAGTGTAGTGTTATTAAGTAATAGTAATTATTTGGTCTGGTTTTGCATTATGAATTGTAGTGTTAAATTAAATTGAATTTTAAACAACTAACTCTACAAAAATAATAAAATATAAATTAATTTTGGTGAAACTAAATTCATGTTTCGCGGTTTTGTAAAAAGAATAATAAACTGAATTTATATAAAATTAAAGATTAGCATTTAAATAAATATTGAACGCAAAAGAAATAATGAATGAAAATTTTTACTATAACTTGAGTTGTTTTTTAAACCTTTCATCGTGAGTTTTATTTTAAATGAAATAATTAAATAAATGTCGTATTATAAACACTCACAAATTTTGAAAATACCAGAATGAAGAACAAAATTATTATTATTTTTATTTTATTATCAATAATTTTTTAAAAATTTACAATTTAATTTATTTATAAATGAACATTTAATTCGATAATTAACGTTCTATCTTTATAAAATAAAATAGTAAAATAAATTAATTAATCATAAAATGATTTCTGAATAATTACCATACATTATATTGATATTTTTATTTATGTTTTGTTCATACATCATGCTATTAGCTTATAGTTAACTTTGAATGAAATTAAATGTAGACAATTAGCGATTGAGAGCTTATTTAGATTATTATCAACTTGATAGATAATCTCAATCTCGATTAAAATTATTTAATGTATAAAAGAACTTAAATATCTTGAAATTTTAAAGAAGTATAATGTAAATAAATAAAATCATTATTTCCAAAAACTTTTCTCAAATTAAAACTATGTCGTGTTACAAAATTTTCATTCACTCGCATACTGTCTCATGCTTTTTGTATATTCCAAGTTTCCTTATTTTAATTGAAAATACATATACTGTTTATTTATTATTATTATTATTATTAATTATTTTCTTCTTTCACAACGAAGCATTCGAAATAGTTTATTGAAAATATAATATAAAGAAGTTTTCTTAAATATTATTCATGTTTCTAATTTTGGAGTTGTTAATTTTGTAACAGAGTTTATAAGAACAAGTTTTTTTTAAGGAAATTAATTAAATTTAGCTAAAAAGCAATTGAAATAAAATAGAATAGTAACGTAAATAAATAAAATTATTATTCCTGGAAACTTTTATTAAGTTGAAACGATTCAGAGTTTACAAAATTTTCCATCGCTCGAACGATGTCTCGTGCTTTTTATGTTTCAAGATTTATTTTCAAATGGATTTTTTTTTTAATTTTATATTTTGAAATATAAAAACGTTTCTGCTTAATATAACTTATCACTTTAAGTTTTATTATAAAACATTTTTAATAGTTTGTTGAAAAACTATATTTAACTTTAAGTAACTTTCTTATCCATATTGGTTTTTATTAATTTTGATATTTGGGTTAATTTTGAAACTGTTGCGTCGTTCAGCAGTATAAAATAGAATATAAATAATTATGCCATGAAGTTTGTTTAATTTTATTTCAATAATTTATTAAATATGGCTTATTTGTAAATAAATATATTAAATGTTAAAAAACGAAACCAATAATATGGTTAAATAATTAACAACAACAATAATAATAATAATAATAGAAACATTGCTATGACTATATAATAACAATAATAATAACAAGAATCGCTAACCCAAATAAATTAATATTATTGGACATAAAAATAATAATAATAAATCAAATATAATAAGATTAATAATGTGAAATGTAAAATAAAAAGAATAATAATAGAAATACATAAACACAAACATCTTGTATGTGCTCGCTTCATTAAATTTGGAATGGCTTTTCAATGCAAATGAACAGGATGTAAGGCTCGGACATTTATATGGGGAAATTCTTTTTTCTTAATTTTATTTTTTCTTATTTTCGTAATATTAATATTATTCGTCTATTTTTTTTATTTAACCGTTTATATTCATTTATTTATTTTTATATATAATATATAAATAATTGATTATTATTTAATGTTTGATAAAATGATTAATAACATTTTATTTGTTTTGAAGAAAAAGTAAAATAAATTTTTAATACTAATAAATTAAAATGAATTCTATTCTTAAGTATATGTTTTATATAAAAGCACGCGCTGCTTTACGCATTATTCACTACCATTATTAAACTACCAAAGAAACCGCGAAATACCAGTATTTCTTAATTAATTTTTTCTGAATTATATATATATATATATATATATATATATATATATATATATATATCTTCATATATAGGTAAAGCTACATAGATGGTTGAATGGTTAAGACATTTGGTTTTTTTGCAAAGCCTAAATACAGTTTTTTAATGGAAACATCAATGTTAAACCCCTTTCAATGCCTTTGAAAGATAATCCGACTATGGTGATCCAAAACTTGTGAAATCCTACAATTAAAGTATTTTTTTAAAAATCGTATTTAATATTTCTACAGTTAGATGGCAGATCTAGCTATCATTAATTAATATCAATCATTTTCATTTATAATATTCGTTCTTCATTTTTTATCAGCTTTATCAATTAAATTTTTTGCGTCAAATTTCTAAAAAGTCATCAAAACAATTATTGGAGAGCTTCTTTGATGTAACGGTAAATTATTTTCAAGTTTCAGCCAGAAAATTGATAACATTATAAACGTAATCTGTCCGACCATTGCAAATGATTTCTCCCACCAGTAAGCTGGTAATATGCAACGTCATTTGCAAACGCAACCATCATCTCGTCATCGCCAGTCACATATGTATGCCTACCTACGTGTATGCTCGCGCAATACACACGCAATATTAACGCAACAGACTTTCAGAAATACACACACACAAACGATCATGAAGACGTAAACAACTACATGCATATTCTGAAATGTAAGCAAACATAATCAGCAAGTTCGCACCCTTGCAAAGAAACATCCAAGCAAACAACTTGAAAACCATACAGACAGATAAATACAACAACACACACGACAACAACACAACAGCAACAGAAACACAGACTGACAATGGTACATCAATTTCATTTCACCGAGCACATTGTTTTAAATTATTTTTCCAATTCACCAAACTGCATTGTTCACTTATTTGGCTATTGTTCAGTCGCGGCGTACTATTTCAAAAGTTTTTTCATTATTATTTTCAAATTTTATACTCCAACAATGAATTTTATTTGCGAACTATTGTTTATTTCATATCCAATAATGCAATATATTTGTGAATTCATTCAGATAGGTATGCTTCTAAGAGATCGAATGAAAATTTAGAAATGAAAAATAATTTTTTTGTAAATTTTACTGTATTTAAAAAAAGGAAAAACTCAACAATATCAATTTTATCAATAAGTTTGAAACTATGCATGTTTGTTTGTATGTGTATATGTATGTGTGTATGTATGTATGTGTGTGTGTATGTATGTATGTATGTTAAAACCAAATCATTGACGAATGACACCAAAAGCCAAGCGTCTGACTAAATTTGATTTTATTTGCTATAACGTCACTCAACCCCGTCGGCATTCAACTCCACATTTTCCAACACACAGACGCGCAAAAACCGCTGCAGAATGCACGAGATATTATTCATAGCAAAAAAATATTCCCTACTATCGCCTGACCTAATACTGATATTTTTGCAAATTCGATTGAAAAACCCGGAGGTGTTACGGTCCATGGGGCCGAGGACCTCGATACAAATCGGTAAAACTCCATCGAGGGGAGAGCTCCGTCGTACTTTTTGATCTTCTCGTCAGATGCCCTGGTTGCAGCCAAACCGCTTTCTTTGCTAGTAAGCTGCACGTAGCGCTCAGCAAAGGTGCCCGGAATGGTAACGTCCCACGCCAAGCACCTGCCGGCTCTCCAAGGGATCAAGGTACACCCGTCAGGGCGTTTACCGTCGTGCGCCGCAATGCCCGACGGTTGCTTTAAAGCCGGAATTGAGGCCTTGGAGAAAAGTCGGCACACAAAATCGTTTATGGCTGAATGTCGCTGCTGGCGACCTCCGCCCAAACGACAAACAAAACCATGATGGCCAAGTTCATCCGCCTCCGTGGATGTATGTATGTATGTATGTGTGTGTGTGTGTGTGTGCGCGTGTGTGTGCGCGTCCGTGTATGTGTGTTTGTGTGAACAACACATGACATACAACCACATAAAGTACACCTCCACTACAAATTCCTCACACGACGAAGCGCAAACACACTGCGCGACACCACATATTTTTGACGTAATGTAGGCAGAAGCTACCACAACAATCGCTCGTACGCCAAGAGTTAGCGATGATGTACCATGTATGTCTGCTTTACAATGGGCAATAGACCATTTAAACTAAAATTATCGAAATCATGTTGGCGAACTGCTGGTTTAGTGTTTATTTTACCCGGGATGTATTTTTTTCAATGTCAGGATGTATATTTTCTTTAGGGTGTCATTTTTCAATAACATAAAATCCGGCTTCCTGACTCTATACTCTATCCTTTAAGTAAAGCTTTTAACTCTGCTGCTCGTCTAGTTGCTCGTGCCCCTTTCTTTTCTCATATATCTCCATATCTTGCTCTCTTGCACTGGCTACCTACAAAATATAGAATAATTTTTAAAATTTGCACGTTCATGTATAAGTCTCAATCTAAATTATTTCCTAAGTATTTATCAGATATATTAATTGAACCTAAACGGTTTACGATCGTCTTCTTCTTCTCGCTTTTTCTTAACTCGTGTTAAACACTCTTTTGCTAAATCTGCTTTTGC
>NW_008703981.1:977752-1007752 GCF_000326865.2 Helobdella robusta
ATACAGCAACCGAGATAAAAATTTAAAAAGGCATTCTAATAAACAGCATCAATGACGATTCTACATACAAACATACATACATACATACATACATACATACATACATACATACATACATACATACATACATACATACATACATACATACATACATACATACATACATACATACATACATACATACATACATACATACATACATACATACATACATACATACATACATACATACATACATACATACATACATACATACATACATACATACATACTTACATACATACATACATACATACAAAACAATGGTGGTCGCAGACATAAATATTGGAAAAAACACAATGAGAATGATTACTACAATGCTTTAAATTAATGTTTCATGTTTTAAAAATTTATCAATTCGATTGTCCTATCATCAAAGAGTTATGAGTCAAATCATACATAATATGTACATACATATGTACAATAAATACGTATCCATATATACATAGTACAAACACACATATACAAAACACACAGACAAAATTTGTACGTGTACAATATATAGAATACATATAAGCAATCGTTATGATCACAATGATTACAGCTATCTTCACCATACAGTTAAACCATCATGGTTGTCTTCATCATCTTCATAATGACCATCATAACGATGGTCATCATAACGACCATCAAGATAACATACAACCTCTATTGTCGTCAGTAACATCATGATTGTAAACTTCATTCATCATCATCGCCGTTATAACTCTTATGATTGTAAAGAGGTTTTAATTTTGGAATGAACTCCGGATCATCTGACTCGTTATTATCTCAGTAGACGAAATCGTCGTACCGGGCTAAACGAGATCATCATCTTCATCTTCTTCCTCATCTGCCTCATCATCTTTGTAATCACTGCAAGTTGTTAAAAAAACTCCTCCAACTTCGTCATTACCATTTACATTGAGACCTTCTATGATGACTATCTCAATTTATGGTGACGATGACGTCATCGTCAAAATTAAAGTCGTCGTCGTCCTTGTCATCATCGTCGGTGAAATCATGGTGCCCAGTAAGATTATTATCACCTTAATAATGTCATCATAATGACGTCACACTGTCATGGTAATTATCATATTATCACCCACATGGCATCATCATCATCACCATTATGACATCATCATCAATATGATACCATATGATTCCATTATGATATCATCATGATAATGACATCATCATGATAATGATATCATCATCGTCATTGTGACATCATCATGATATCAAGGATATCCAGGATTATTTGACACGCCATTTTGTCCCGTCCAATTTGTTTATAGTTTTTCAAATTGTAAGAGCACAAAAGAACGTTACACAAACAAAAAACAAACAAAAAAAACACAAAACACAAAAAAATAAAATCAGAAACAATACAGAACCAAACAAAAACATAAATAGCATGCAAAGTAAATAAATGGAGATAAAATAAAGCCCTAGATATCAAACTGTATTATGCTCGCTGTTAGTGTGTGTGTGTTTGTGTGTGTTTGTGTATGTGTTAGCATGCCTTTGTGTGTACATTTGTGTAGAAACCTTTTTCATGTGTGTATACGTATGTCTGAATCCATGTTTCATTGACTCTTGTGGGCCTTCATGTGCAGATATTTACAGTTATGTGTTTATATATATGTGTATATCTATATATAAATATATATATACAGTGTGTGCGTGTGCGTGTGTGTCTTCGTGTGTGTGTATGTGTTAGCTTGCGTGTGTACATTTGTGTAAAAACTTCTGGTACATTGCTAATGCTGATAATAACTTGCACACAGTTGGATATCATCTTTAGTGGAGTTTAAAAAGGCTCTTTCCCGAAAAAGTTTGTAAAAGTTTTTAACAATCCTCTTAATCTTAAAAGAATTAATAATACTAATGATATTATAATAACATAATTATTAATATTAATAATAAATATAATAATGATAAAAATAGATAGTCATATAGCATAGGTTCTTGTCACGGTGATCATGGGCAATTGTTTAAATCTTCTTAGCTATTGTCACATTTGCTAATTGACATTTTGGTTTGAGACACGCGATGTTTTTATTATTATTATTATTATAGTTATTATAGTTATTATTGTTGTTGTGATTGTTGTTGTTGTTGTCGTGGATTTGTTGTTGTTGTGATTGTTGTTGGTGATGATGTTGTTGTTGTTATTATTGTTGATATTTATTTGTTGTTATTAATATTTTTTATTTGGTTTTTTTATTAACACCGTTACTTTGTCGTAACAACGACCGGCAACAATGTTGCAGCAACTACCGCAAATTCGCAACAATGTCAAGACCAACATTCTTAGACAGCCGCAACATTACGTCAACGTTATCAAGAATATATCATCGCAACAACAACAACAATTAACACAGTCAAAAATAAAATGACAAGAAAATAGCATGAAACAACAACAACAACAACAAACAACATCAACAACAAGTTAAATATCACGTGACCTGCCATAGAATGATGACGTTTATAACATGAGCCAAGCGTCATTGTTTCAAATTTTATCCTATTAACTTTTTTTTCTTCATTGCTTTAAGACTTTTCCATAGCGTATATCGATTGGGCTGCTTACATTGTTACCAACACTGTCCATATTACTAACTCACTCTGCTAGTTCTGCTGCTAAATGCTACCTATACAATACGCGTATGTAATTTGTTTTACTAGTGTTTTTAATACATCCTTTTTTACTTGTATTTATGTTATGCTATGTTATATTGTTAGTTATGTTGGTTATAGGTTATGTATGTGTGTACATACATAACATATTACCAATATGTACATAGAACCATTATGTAACATTACAGACGTATATGTTGTAGCGTTACTTAAACTACTGAAAATATTACCAACGCCACCTGCATTGGAAGTAGATGAGTGTTTGAATGAATAAACAAATTATGATTAATAAATAACAGACAAACAAAAGTTAATGAATGGAATGTATAGATGCGTTCATCCTTCTGCCAGTCTCTCTCTTTCTCTCTTTCTCACTCTTTCTCTCTTTTTCTATCTTTTTCTCTTTCTTTTTTTTCTCTTTCTCTCTTTCTCTCTCTCTTTCTCTCTCTCTCTTTTTCTCTCTCTCTCTCTTTCCTTCTTTTACAAAAATAAAATAAAGAAATAAAAGATACATTGATAAAGATCTCATTCATGTCTAGGTATCCAACATAGGCTTGTTAAGGATGGCAGGCGCCACAAATTTCACGGTCAGACATACAATACATACAAACATACAAACAATACACATACGCAGACATACATGCAGACAGACACACGATACCAAAATAAATACGCCTGGGTATACAAAACATTGTATACAAATCGATACAAAACATAATATGTAAGAAGAACAATACAAAACTATATATCGATACATACACACGCATATTTAAATATCTAAAAGAATAAGTATCAATGCAAACAGCAGAAAAAAATAAACTGAAAGAGATGCAGACAAACTGATAGACAGGCAGACAGACCGAGTTAAAAACAGAGAAACAGACAGACAGACAGACAGACAGGTAGAGAAGCGGACAGACTTCATATATGATATGATCCACGATGAATACCATTGCTCACAGTTTGTTCTTCGCCTAAATGTTTCCCGTTAGATTGTTCTTGTTTATATTTTGTTTGTTTGTTTGTTTGCTTGCTTGTTTGTTTGTTTGTATTTGTTTGTGTTTGTTTGTTGGTTCATTTATCGTTTTTGTTTCAGTTTGTTTTTCAATGATTCTCTAGTTTGTTCACTGTTTCGTTGGTTTAGTTTTTTATTTAATTTTTATTTAAATTTTCTAAATTAACTTAATTCTAAATAATTTTTGAAAATTATTTAATTTTTTTGAAAACATCATATCGCTTGTAGCAAAACTTCTGTTGCATTGTGACTGCTGATAATACTGATAAATTTACATTCAATAATTATTTGGAATGATTTTCATGTTATTGCGAATGATGACGATGATGATGATGGTGAAGATGATGACGGTGATGATGATGGCGAAGATGATGACAATAGTGGTGATGGTGATGTAGATAATGCAGTCACTGATGATGACAGAAAAAAAATTTTAAAACTCCGACAAGTATACCAAGGACAAAATGGCAATGAATAAGATGGTGATAACAATGATTAGAGCGAGGATGATGTGAATGAATGATCAGAAAACAAAGATCGCCATTAAGACTGCAACTGTAACAACAACTCCTATTGTTGTTGTACAACAAAAAATGCCATTGAATTTAATGAAAAACCTTGATATATCTATCTGCAAAGATACAAAGAGAAAAATACAAAAAGACATATGCAATAAAAATATAAATACAAAAAAAAGAAAAACTAAATTGCTCATTTTTTAAATAATAATGACAAAAGAAAATGAAAAACTTCGCTACCCACCGCTTACCACGGTTCACAATTGAATAAGCTTATAACAATTGTTGTGAGAATGTTTATCGATGCATCTAGAATAAGCGGTCCTTGAATGAATGAATGAATGAATGAATGAATGAATGAATGAATGAATGAATGAATGAATGAATGAATGAATGAATGAATGAATGAATGAATGAATGAATGAATGAATGAATGAATGAATGAATGAATGAATGAATGAATGAATGAATGAATGAATGAATGAATGAATGAATGAATGAATGAATGAATGAATGAATGAATGAATGAATGAATGAATGAATGAATGAATGAATGAATGAATGAATGAATGAATGAATGAATGAATGAATGAATGAATGAATGAATGAATGAATGAATGAATGAATGAATGAATGAATGAATGAATGAATGAATGAATGAATGAATGAATGAATGAATGAATGAATGAATGAATGAATGAATGAATGAATGAAGGAACGAACGAACGAACGATTGAATTAATGAACGAATAAATAAACGAACAATTGAACGAATGAATGAATTTAAAATTAATTTTATATTTTACGGTTTGCTGGTTGAAAAATAACATCATCAAGTCAGACTCCAAGGTCCGGCGGTATAGGCATGAATTTATCATCTCTCTATCTCTCTCTCTCTCTCTCTCTCTCTCTCTCTCTCTTTTTCTCTCTCTCTTTCTCTCTTTCTTCTCTTTCTTTCTCTTTTTCTTCTTTTCTTCATCATCATCCTTATCTTCACGATCTCATCTTTTTTCCATATTCGTTTCGCTATCTTCTAAATCATAGTTAAATTTTTTTTCAAAATGCTCATTTTATTTTCAAGAATATGTTTCTATTTCCATTCTTATCTATTGTCATCATCTACGTTATGCATCATCTTTCGAAAAACTCAAGCAATTAGCATTAGCAACAATAACACCACTTACACCACTTAATGGTGTTTGGCGCGATGGCTCAGTTGATAAGAGCGCAACCACCTCTAAATGACTTAGCAGTTGATGTTTCAAACGCAGCTGAGAGCTCCCATGGTTTAATTACAATGTAAATCTTGAAAATCGAATGTAGTTTTTGTTGATTTTTCTGTTTGCATTTAAATTTAAAACTTTTCAGCTGCTTTTTTATTGCCGCATATTGTAGATATATTTCTAACAAGTTTTGAGGAATAAGAAGGATGATAAATGCTGGATAGAAAGTTTAATTTAAGATTTCAAACAAATTACAACAACAACAACAGAACAATTTGTTGACGACAACCAGACAGCAAAACAAAATGATTTTAGCCACAAACAAATAAGTTGACAACATCTAACACACACACACACACAACAACAACAACAACGCAACAATCAAACAAACAAGCAAACTACATCCAGCAACAAAAACAAAATGTCGCCATTGTTTGGGTTGCACAAGCAAGCGAGACGACTTTGTGCCCATGCGTTTCTTCATTGTTCCGACCAACCAACATTGTTCAGATCGGTATATTTTTTTTCTTCTTTTTTATTACCTTTAAATCTTTATTCTCATTATTCTTACAAATTATTTTTGTTAGGATTGTTTTTATTTTTCGTTGTATCTTTAAATTATTGCGAATAACAAAAATCTCCGCCTTGAAAAAACCTATTCGCATATGATTATTTCGATTTTTAAATGAAAAAAATGATTAAACATTCGAATAGTAATAATAATAATGGTTATAACAATAATAATAATAAGAAAAAGAATAATAATAATAAATAAAAATAAAATCGAATCCGTTTATGATCATTATGTATTTGTTTCTTAATTTGTTCTATGAATTTGCTCAATTCGTCGGTAACTTGCAAGCATTGTCTTCAGCGATTCGAACAATGTAATATTTCATTGTCTTAATTCATCCACGCTATCATTCATTCATTCATTCATTCATTCATTCATTCATTTATTCATTCACTCGTTCGTTGGTTCGCTTGTTTAATCGTTTGTTTGTTCGTTCTTTCGTTCGTCCGTTCGTTCGTTCGTTCGTTCGTTCGATCATTCATTCATTCTTTTATTAATATCAAAAGATAAATTTAATTTTGGCCATTGTTTTTGTTTTGTTCCTTTCTTCCGATATCTTTATATATTTCAAACATTTATTTATTATTTATTTATTTATTCAAATTATTACCTCGACAGTGATGACGACGACGACGATGATGGCGACGATGATGTGATTAGTAATAACCAAACTGAATGAACTACATTATACTGATGACAAGAAATGAAGATGACAACGACGATGATGATGCTTCTAAGTTATGCGGTAGACATCATCTTAACAACAAAAACATAGACTTTATGTCATTCTCACAATAATAGTGAAGATGATAACGATGATGATGACGATAATGATGATGATGACGATAATGATGATGATGACGACGATAATGATGATGATGACAAAACATTAAAAGTTTGTCATTGTAACTGTAAATTGCGTTTAAGCGAATCACTCATCTAAAGAACAAAAAAATTGAACATACCATTTGGAGCTAATACGTCCCGGCATTTAACTATAGTATCAGTTATTGTGCATTATTCTGTTATAAATATTGTTATATTGTTGTAAAAAAAAAATAAACAAAGTTTCATACATTAATGCTGACAAAGAGCGTTTCAAACGTTTCGAAGTCTTCATTTCAAAACGTTAAAAACGCCAATAACACAAAATCGATGAACGAGCAGACACAGTTGAATGAAGTTGAAAAACAAAAAGTTTCATCGAAGGCTTTCTTTGCGTCAACTCGTAGAAAATAGCAAAAACTACTACTACTGCTGTTGCTGCCAATACTGCTACTTCTGCTACTACTACAACTACTGCTACTACAACTACTTCAACTACAACTACTGCTACTACAACTATTGCTACTATAATTACAACTACTGCTACTACAACTACAACTACTGCTACTACAACTACTGCTACTACAACTATGCTACTACAATTACTGCTACTACAACTACTGCTACTATTATCACATATACTAGAACAAAGAATGCCTATAAATATAAAATGTTCTCTACAACACGACAACAACAGACAACAAAGCAACAACAAACATACAATCGTACAACAATCTAATGGTAATCACATTCATTTGAAGAACAAGGTGTTATAAAACTGGGTTGCAGGTTAACAAGTCTGAAAGATCTGTATCTTATAAAATGGAAAATAATACAACACCTACAATGATTCAATCGTTAATTTTGAATCAAGATGTTTGTTTGTGTGCGTGTGTTTGTTTTTGTGTGTGGCGTGTGCATGGTGTGTTTGTTTATGTGTTTTGGTGTGTGTTGTATGCGTATAACACTTACCCTAAAAATATCGAATGACGTTTAAATTTAAATAGACCTGCTAGAGCAATGTTGATGGTGATTTGATGGTTGTTGATCTCATAGCCGGGTGGAATGTCATTGATGTTGTTTTTGTTGATGTTGTTGCTGTTAGTGTTGTTGTTGTTGTTAGTGTTTTGTTGATAGTGGCGAAACGATACTTAATGTTATTAAAGATGTTTTTGTTGTGTTCCTATGTGGAGTTGTCGTTTTTGCTGTATTTTGTTGATTTGTTGTTATTAGGATTTTATTGGATTGTTGTTATTAGGATTGTTGTGTGTGTGTTTGTGAGCGTGTGTGTGCGTGCGTGTTACTTCGTTTAATTTTCATTCTTGTTATTTTATGACATCGTCAGGGTAATATTGTTTGATGTTGCAGTCTGTCTATTTATACCATAGATGTCTCGTCTCGATACGGAATCTAAGCTGGAGTCTATATTTACTTATACAACATGCCAAACACCTGCAATCACAGTTGTCTAAACACCTCATGGAAAGTGACGTGACGACAAAGTCATACCTGATGAGAGTTTACAGCAGTTCAAACGAACAATAACTGAAATTATATTTAAATTTCATACACACTAACACAAGCACACAGACACACTCACATACACAGATACACCTACACCAAAACATAAATAACTTCAACAATCTACATACATACATACATACGTACAATACATATAGATGTAATATAGATGTAATGTCTCGATGTAATAACAGGCTCGTCTATATATACATAAAAAGTGATAGAGTGAAACAAATAGAGAGATGCAAACACACACGTACACGCAAACATATACAAAAATACAGAGGTGTAAACGCAGACACGCAAACACACACAACACAAGTACACAGACGTTTGTTTTTAAAAACCCGTATGTAATTACTTTTTTAATGATTGTTTTATACAAATAAGAAGTTTTTGAATAAAGATGTTATATGATCATCATAGGTTTCAGTTTTTTTGTTTTCAGGCTTGAAATTTGAATTAGATGTGTGTGTGTGTGTTTGTAGGTCTGTCATACATACATACATACATACATACATACATACATACATACATACATACATACATACATACATACATACATACATACATACATACATACATACATACATACATACATACATACATACATACATACATACATACATACATACATACATACATACATACATACATACATACATACGTTCATACAAACATATAGATACACATACACAAATACCCTGGTAGACACGTGTATATAGGGTATATTGTGTGCCAGCACACGCATTTTTATCAGGTATGTCGCATCGTATACGTGTCAATAGCCGATCGTAAACCTATTAAACAAATTTACCTAACAACACAAATGTGATGACTTTATATACAAACACACACACACACACGCACACACACACACTTATATACATATTTTTATATATAACCTTTTAATATATATATATATATATATATATATATATATATAACATTTTAATATATATATATATATACAAACAAACAAACATACATACATCACACATAATAAGATACATAGAAAACATACATACAAATCTTATATATGTATAAATATATATTATATGTATGTATGTTTAGGTGAGTGATGAGTGATATATGGACAATGTTTGTATGATTGTCATATACATATATACATAACAATATATATATATATATGTAAAGATGTATGTGTATATATATATGATATATATATATATAGTTGATTGACCGACGGAACATAATCATTCATCCAAACGCGTTCACCAATAAGGCATTTATTGTTGTCATCGTCTTTGGCTAGATCATTTCTGCCTTATTCTATGAGTTATTGATAAAAAAATAATTTTTTGAAGTAAACTATTTTCTGGACTTATTTAAAAAATGATAGAATAATGTTGTTATACAATTAGTTAATGTATTTTCGTAACGAAAATTGATTAAATTGCTGATGAAATCACCAAGATGGTTAATTAATTGTTGATTTTATGCCTCGGATTGCAGCAAAAAGGTCAGAATTTTTTTTCACTTACATTGCTTTACAACAATCTAATAATTAATATTCATTCCATATTTTTTCAAGTATTTCAATGTTTAATTCTGAATATTATATTAACTGAATTATTTTATTCTAAGCAAAAATGAACTTTTTTAATACGAATAGAAACAGTGGCCTTTAAAAGCGGAATTTTGAAACAACAACATCGTCATCAACAGCAACAGCTGCAACAACAACAACACCATCAACACAATTATTGTTGTCATCATCAATGACATGATGTTAACTCACCAACAATACCACCACCACCATCATCATCATCACCAACTTCAGCATCACCATCATCATCACCACCAGCAACAACAGCATCAACAACATCTGCAACAGTTGACAGTGGCTCAACAATCACAACCAACACCGTCTCCAACATCACCGAAGACAGCTTTCATTAAAAACGACTGCGAAGTGTATCCAAATGACGATGCAATCATCGGCAACGAGAACAACAGCAACAACAACGAGGACGATGACGTCATCAACTCGCAACAACTGCATCAACATCAACAACAACAAAAGTTGCAACTCTACATCCAGCAGCTTAAACAACAACAGCAGCAGCAAATTGGGGGAAACTATTACGGCGAACATGCTCAGATGAAATCAGTATCGCCTCATTGCAATGCACTAGATGATAAGATGCAACAGCGATTGTTTGTGCAACAACAGCAACAGGTCACTACATATTAATGCAATTGTCTTTATAAATACCAAAACTTGTTTACGCATACAAAACGTATAGAGACACGTAAAAACGCATACAAACCCAAGCATATACGCAAACAGACTATAATATAAAATCCCCATAAATATAATTCAAACACACGCACAGATAAACGAATATCTACACATACAAACAAAGGCATACTGGCAAATACAATGACAGACAAGCGCAAAACCTTAAATTATGTCAAACCAGATACACTTGAACGCAAATAACAATAGGCATGAAACAAATAAAAAGCTCACATAGAAATAGATCGAGTAATATAGAATTATAATTTTACATAAATACAAGAGAATGCTTGTATTGTGTTAAGAAAAATGTATTTTTGTAGCAGGGCGTTGTTATAAATAATTGATTTTTTTAAATTTTTAAATCCTCTCTAACCTTTTCAATCACTTTCCAGATTTTCCAGCACTACCAACAAAGGAACGCTGAGGCAAGTGATCAACCTCCTCTTCCCAATCATCTTCCTCATCACAATCACCAACGTCTCCATCATCAAAATCTCCACTTTGACACCATCCACCCATCATTGATATCTCAGTATCCTCCCCAAAACTACCCCCCATATTACAACCACCCCGACTACCCCCACCACCACCACCATCGTCAAGTGAACGATGCCATCAGTCTCGACTACCAACACTACGAACATCAAAAATTATACCGCGAACACCAACAGCAACAATTACTACTACAACAATATCAACAACAGCAACAACAACATCTGTCTCCGTCTTACTCTCGACAAAACAGATGTGACGTCATCGTAAAGTCGCCAGTCGCCAAGCAGTTGTTTGTTGAGGTCTCCGACCTCCAGCAAACAAAAACGGCATTCATCCAACAGCAACCGCAACCACAGCAGCAGCGTTTTTTCGACGAAGTGAATCAAAATTTTGCCGGCAAAAATTACGCGAATAGATATTTTGACAAACCAAACAACAACAACAACGTCATCGTGAGAAACAACAACACAAACAACAACAGCAACAACGAATCCGTTCCAACAACGCCGACGACATCTTCAATGTTAGCAACTTTACATTCGATCGGCGATCCAACGTGCGACAACAAACATTTTAACAACAACAACAACAACAGCATTAACAACAACAACAACAATATGACGTTATTACATACGTCATCCGATTGCGAGAGCAACAACGAAAATGAACGCATCATTCCATCGCCGACGAACTCAGCAACATTCCAGCAACAACAACAACAGCAGCAGCAACAACAACAGCAACAACTTCCTGTTATATACCCGTGGATGAAGATGGCTCATAACAACAACAGTAATAAACCGAATCAAATTAGTTAGTTTTGTTTTTTTGTATTTTTTAATTTATTATCACCACCAACAAACTCATGTAATTGTACTTCGATTAGTTAGACCTTTATTAGGTACATGCGTACATGTATATATTTGCAGTTGTTTGTGTGGTAAATTTAGTGGATGCGGTAGAGAGAGAGAAAGAGAGAGAGAGGGGGGGGGAGAGGGAGAAAAGGAGAGAGGTGACGACGACTCACGAATAACTGAGAACAAAATAAAATTTACGAACTCGTCAAAAAAACTGTCATTGACATCTGGTGACGTGAAAGTTAATTGATCTGTGACGTTCATGTGTTCGTTTGTGTTTGCTGTTCACAATTATATTGAAGTAAATGAAGTGAATGAATGAATGACCTGATGAATTAATGTGTGGGCTACTGAATAAACTAATGAAAGAATGAATGTATGTATGAATTAATGAATTGATTGCTAAATAAAAAAACAAATATAAATGGGACCGACAGCTCAAACAAACAAAGAATAACACAAACAAAACTAACACAGTGAAAACAAGAAATACAAAAGAATAAATTAAAAGAAACAAGGCAAGATATGATGACAAATAACAATTTAAAATTAATAAGAGTATACTGACTTCTGGACAACATATGTATAACAAATCATCCATTTCACCATCAGAAACAACAGAAAATATTGCAAAAAACACACATACATACAAACAAACACATATACACACTAACACACACACGCACTCAAAATTATACAAAAATACAAACAAATACACACAAACATCAAACAAACACATGCCAGTTAGTGAACAGACGTTAGGGAAGAAAAAGCAGGAAAAACGGAGCAAAATACACACACACTCACACACACACGCTCACACACACACTCACACACACACCAGCGAGCTTCACACTTTATACAAACACAATACACACATGTGTGTATGTGTGTGTGTGTCAAATGTATTATAAAAAGACATGCACACACGCATAAGTACATATACCAAAACCGCAATGAATAAAATCTTATTTTTTTTTAGATCTGACCATCGAAAATCTATACCAAAATACTGTTTCAAAGAACACACATACATACCTATTTATATAGACACGCACACGCGCACACACACGTACAAGCAACACACACACACACACGCACGCAGATGAACAATAGGCAGATGGTGACATTTGGGAATGAAAAGCAAAGACGCCTCACAATCTACATATCCATCTAGCAGTTGTGTGTTTGTGTGTGCGTGCGTGTTTATATTTTTGTGTGTGTGGGTGTAAAGAATATATTTTGATGAATTGAATGATAACCGTCTTAACACTTTTTGGTTTTAACGTTTGCATTTGTTGCTTTTTAGGTTCTGTTTTTCTGTATTTTAATAGATATCTGCATAATTTATTCATTTAATTTATTTACTTATTTAAGTAATTAATATAAATTAATTATTCATGTAATCGTTTAAAAATATGCATGCATGTATTTGTATGTTTGCAATCAATTGTCTTTCAGTTGTGTTCCATTGGTTTGGTGGCGTCTGATGCCCGCGATCGAAAGTCGATGAGATTTCGCTTGTTTGTTTTGTTTGATGTGTTGCTTGTATATTTGTATGTATGTATGTATGTATGTATGTTTGTTTGTTTGTTTAAACATACATCAATGTATGTAGATACGTCAGAACTTGCACACACGTTTGTATGTATAGTGCATACAATGTTTGTATAATGAGTTGGTTTGTTAAAAGTTTGTATGTATGCATAATGTATGTGCACATTTTGTATGATGCATATATTTTGTATAATGTATGTTTCTACTATTATTATTTATAGGCTATGTGTGTGCAACTCTGGTATAAAAAAATCTCTCACTGGGTCTCCATTTCATGATCGGCGTATTCTATGATATGTGTATTCTATTTACGGTATTGAATTATGTGCGTATTTCATCAGTCTGTGTATTTTATTATGTGGGTAGTATAGTGTTTATGATATATTAATTAATTTAATCGCGTGCGAAATATCATTATAAACGCTGGCTGTGTGGTTGCGACTGTGACCACCATCAACATGCTTTTTTTGCTCCTGTACTGAGGAGATACATGTATGTCTAACTTTTAGAAGATTAAAGAAAAATTTTTGTGATTAGAGGACTGCGTGTGTATGTATGTATGTGTGTGTGTGTATGCATGTCTCTGTGTGTATGTGTGTTTGAGTATATTTATACTTTGTATACTTTTTTGAATATACTCACATCTATCTGTTTGTGTGTGTGTGTTTGTATTACATTTTTTCATCTTAGCGTAACTAACCAACAGCAAGCAAACACAAGAACATAAAATGACTTTATTATGATGAGATATTCGTTTGGGATTGTATGCACATGTGTATGTGTGAGTAAGTTTTGTATATATTTGTGTGTGTGTGTGTGTGTGTGTGTGTGTGTGTGTGTGCGTGCATAAATTGTATTCGCGCTTGGCCGCCCAATATGAAACACCGTCGCCCAAACTGGTGAACAAATTAAAAGACCTCATACACTTGGGATAGGACGGGGAAGAGGACAACGACGACGAGATGATGTTAGTGTTGATGTTAAAATAATGACTACAAAAAGTATGATGAGGATAGTAAATTATGTATCAAGTAGTAAATTAAGTAGCAATGATGAAGATGATGATGTTGCTGTTGTGATGAAGAGGTGGTATCATGGCTTGTTCATAGTGATGATGGGATGTTGATATGGATTACAATGATGATGATGATGATGATAGGAATGATGATGATGGTGGTGGCGATCATGATAATGATTAACTTATTTGATACTGGTAGAAAAAAGTAATAGTGAGTTGTACTGGTCTATAATTATATGATGGATGATGATGAAGATGATGATGATGAAAATGACCTTGATGATGATAATGATGATGTAGCTAAATAATTATCATAGCACATGTGGGTAAATTATGATGATGATGGTGGTGGTAGTGATGATGATAGTGTTTAGACCAGTAGAGCGGAAAGGCATAAATTTTCTTTTCGACAACATTTTCTTCATCTTGTGGTGGCGTATGTGATGATGATGAAGAAGATGACGATGTAATGATGACGATAATGTGCTGGTGATGATCGTGTGATGAAGATGATGGTGATGGGCTACTGATGATGATAAAATGGTAGTGTATTGATGATATAACTAATTAATGAAGTTGTTTGGTTGGTTGTTTGGTTGGTTAGTTGGTTGGTTGGTTAGTTGGTTGGTTAGTTGGTTGGTTAGTTAGTTGGTTAGTTGGTTGGTTAGTTGGTTGGTTAGTTAGTTGACTATTATACAGTATCAATAACAACAACAACATCAACAACAAAAGGCAAATTAACTTCCTGACAATTGAAATGAACAATGCTGTTGTTGTGGCTGTTGTGTTTGTGTTGCACGTGTGTGCGTGTGCGTGCGTGTGTATGTTTGTTAGTGACTGACTGCAAGTGTGCATTTGGCAGACGCGTGTGTTTGTGTGCGTGCGTGTGTATTAGGTACGAGCGTGTGTGGGTGTTTTTGTCATACGTGTGTGTATGTATGTATGTGTGTATGTATGTATGTGCGTGTGTATGTATGTGTTTTGGCAAAAATCATCAGTAGCATTTGCATAGTTTGTAGTGAAATTATGAGTATTGGCTAATTTACTTGTAACAATAAGAGTTACAAATTATTATTAGCAGTAGTATTTGTAGCATATGTAGTAACAGCAGCAGTAGTAATACTACTACTACTAGTAGTAACAGTAGTAGTAGCAGTAGCGGTGATTTTGAGTGTGGCGAACGAAGTTGCGTTTGATGCGGTTGATAAGTAACATTGGCAGGAGTTATTGTGCTGTAAGGATTTGATAGGAATCTATAATCCATGCGCGTGTGCGTGCGTGTGCGTGCGTTTTTGCATTAATGGAATTGGCTTTCAATCTAATATTCCATCTATCCGCTCATTCTGCTACGTTGCGTGCCTCTCTTTGCGTCTGCATGTTCATGCGAGTATCTCTTCGTACGTTTAATTATTTGTCCTTTTGTCTGCGTGTGTGTGCTTTTGTTGGTTTGCATTAATTATTTCATTATTTCATCCAAGTTAAAAGTTTGTAATGTTGAAAGGAAATTATTTTTACTGTTTGAAAGTGATTGAAATATTAAAATTTTTGGTGTTTTTCAGGAGTGCTTGTTTGTGTGTGTGTGTGTGTGTGTGTGTGAATGAGTGTGTGCATGTGTGCAGTTATAGTAACTTTCCCATTTAAATTCACATACATATGTATATAGGTGTGCGTCATTATGGGCGTGGATTTGTGGTGCGTGTGTGTGCGTGTTTGTGTGTGGGTGTGTTGTGTGTGTTCGTGCGTGCATATATTTACGATTCTATTGAAAACTCTTCTTTAGTGTATTGTATTGTTGGATGAAAAAGAAGTGTGTGTGTGTGTGTGTGTGTGTGTGTGTGTGTGTGTGTGTGTGTGTGACGTTAAATAGTTGTGTGTGTGTGACGTTAAATGGTTGTGTGTGTGCATGTCCAGAAAAATCTTTTTTTTTATGCTCACTTACTATATTGTCAGTTTGTAGAAACATTTATTTGGTTATTTTAAAATTTGGTTATTTTAAAATTTACCATACTGAATAATATCAACATCACAAATCAGGTTATTTTAGAAATCACCTGTTGGACCTGTCTTCATGTTTTTCATCCTTTGTTTTAGTTTGTATTCATCCAACTTTACACACCATATCCCAGACATCTTACGCAAACATATTAATCGAATATTTTCATACGAACTTCAATACCGATCATGTTCTGTGTAAAAGTTTCGTTGATGAAATCGTCAATTTTATTGATGGCATTATTTTACGATACATCTTTCTATGGCTAGTCTTTTTCCGTTATCATTATGTTATCATCGTCATGTTGTAAACGTTATATCATATCGTGCAAGTTTAATCTATTGCCATTTGTTTCTATCTCTCTGTATCATCATATTATCATTTTGTTAGCGGCCGTCATCATCTTCATCACTTTTCATTGGCATCGTCATCTCAAACCTCAGTATCATAAACTTCAAGAACTATAATCACAACTCGTCATCGTCACCAGCGCAACTTTCCTTCTTATAATTTATCATCATCATCACCACCTCAATCATCATCATCACCACCATCGCCTGACAATCCAGTTATACGCCTGCATGACTTTGTTTACGTTACGTTTCGCGTCCATCACAACCAATCTCTTGCCTCTTTCTCTTTCCTCATTCTACCGGGCCAGACAGACGAGGCCAAATTAATTAAATTTGGCTTTGATGCAAACGGCAACAAGATGCCAGTCCAATTCTGCTTCGACGTCGTCATAATGCGTGACTACTCAGAGAACGAAATGACGTCACGTCACGTGACTCGATAAAGCACGCACACAAACACACACACATACATACACATATATTTTTATTTACCGGTAAACATATAAGCATAGCAATACACGTCAAACTGTAATCACAGATACAAATGAATAAATAAATACAACTATGTACAGTATGTTCATTTAAGGAACGATTAATAAAAATTTTTGTAGAGATGTTCATTTATTGTATACATACGATATTTGCATGTGCATGGTTATCGATTCTTTCTTCACCGGTGGGCCAACATTTTATGATATTTTTACCATTTTTTCTTTGCCTTTTGCTACTTTTTCCATTAGGAAAGCATTTTTGTATCGGTGGCACATTAGCCTTTCATCGATACATGCGATGGAGGTGATCCATATAAAAAGCATCGTACCATTGTCTTCATGCTAATTTATACCAGCCGAAATACCAGCACATATACACGCACGTGTTGATGTAAGTGTATGAATGTAGGATTAGTACGCTTCTAGGTTTGTATTTGTATTCGTACCATTTAAATATTTTTTTTATTAATGTACCAAAATCGAGGCAGGAATATTAATAATATATGATCCACTGTTATACGAGTGTGTGTGTGTTTAGATTTTGTGTTTACCGGTGTTCAAATATTTCTGGTTTTTAAAATTTACAGAAAGATTGAGAGACGTTTATGTGTGAAGATGTCCTCTGTCTGGTGAATCACGTGGTATATATCTGTCCGTGCGGTGTGCGCATAATATTGAAATATCAAAAGATCCATCGTTCCTATGTAAGTATCTCGAAAAATCAATTCGGAAGAGGCGCGTGTTTATGCGTGTCACATTCTGTAATTGCTACTGATTTCTTTCTCTCTCCATGTAGAACGCCACAACACTATCTTTGTTTGTGTGTATATATATATTTGTTGTGAATGTACGTGAAGATGTGCGTATATGAGAAGCACAATGCTTGTGCGTGCGTGTTGGTTGTATAATGTGTGTGTTTTGTACATGAATGCATGCATGAATATGTGTGCAGTCATGTGTACAAATTTTTAAAAAAGATGTGTATGTGCATGAATAACTTGCTTGTTAATAAAGGACAGAACACAACATGCGTCTGTGTGTGTGCGCGCGCGTGTGTGTGTTTGTGTTTTATAAATGTCAACATTCTGTTGTTCTAGAGAATGTAAAAGATACAATTGATTGTTGATAGTAAGTGTTTACGGTAAGTAAGCATGCATAAAGGAACTGCCTGTGCATGTTGTAGACAATTTTGCTAATAAATCAAGATATCCAATCCAAGTCGTTTGGTTGATTATGCATCTTTCAAGGCAGCTTTGAATGATTATCTCTTCGCATGCCATATCTCCAAGACGTTACTAGCTGCCACTGAATGAACGCAAAAAATAAACAAAACACGCCTTTTCATGCGCAATGCACCACTTAAAATAGCAACAACAGCAGTTATAACAATAACTAAGTCAGCAATCCAAGCAATCCATTATTATTATATCATGGAACAATTCTTAAATAAATTTCTATTACAATCACAATTGTATCAACAAGTTCTTCCAACCAAACAATCCTATCCATGCACAAAAGCACATTATAAGCAACAAAATAATTCAACTACAATTCAATTATACGTGAAAATCCTATGAAATAAACCAGTGTGTTAAACATAGAAGCATATGGAGCCCATATAATTCAATTGTCATTTCTACAAATACAAATTGTTTAAATCGGGCAGACAGACAGACATTAAACACAACACAGTAAATAACAGACTTGTGTTCAACGTCAGCAAGCACTCTTCTTACTGGACGGACACCACAACACATGTCTTGCACATGTGTGTCAATATGATGCGTGCCTACCTACCTACCTACCTACCTACCTACCTACCTACCTACCTACCTACCTACACCATGTATCATCTGTTTTTATCATTATTTTTATTGTCTGTTGTTTACATATTTTGTTTTTTGTCTTTGTAAGAAATGTAGAAGCACGTACAAGAACACTCATACGTCAAATCCTCTAGTAAATCACGCACCAAACAGACAATGTAAAAACAGAGCAACATTAAAAAAAATCATCTTACACCTACATGCTAGCTCCTCATCTCTCAAATTGAATTCAAAAAATTGTTAACTAGAACTAGAAAATAGATTTTAAAAATCAAATCTATAAAAGAAATTAGAATAATCATCCTAACTACTTAAATACAAATATGTAAATTTTCAATTTCAAAACAAATTATCCAATTACACTAAATTATCCTAAATTTTATTTCTCAAAATATTTTTAAAAATAATTCTTAAACAATCCAGAAGACGGAGCATATACAATATTAATGATATTGCTCGTCGGAGCCCCCACTGAAGCGCCCGACGATGCCTTATTTAACACGTACAATTACGTACACACGCATACCAAATACTTCATATCATCCATCTTTCGCCAACAACATTTTTACAAGTCGATAGTTTCATTAACCCGTATTAAGCCATGCGTGAACACGTGTGCAAAAATTATTTATTTTTGCACACACACACACACACACACACACACACACTAAACACCATAAATGCATACATACAAACACACTAGATGAACTGACGCTATTATCTTAATACAAATCAAATACAATCATTCTTGTATAAATATAAAAATATTTTTACGCGAACACACACAGGTGAAACAAGTATCGTACATATACGAATACATAGGATACAAACAATCAATCACATACACACAAAGACACACACACACACACACAAACAAGTAAACACACACAGACACAAATACCCACCATACACACAACGACAAACATCATATCAGCTGCCGTGGAACGTAAACAAACTGGTAATATTTTGACAGTTGCATATTCTGTCACTTCACACACATATATTTCATATGCATGTGTCTTGTTGTATATGTTTTTGTGCATATATCATTATACACGTACCTGCAGTGTGTATATGTCTGTATACACATACATGTATGTATGTATAGCATACGTGTTTGTTTAATGTATGTGTGTAGTGTATATATAATTGTACATACACAAAATATGTGTACTTAAACAAATACACATGTGCATAACCTTTTATCGACCTTTTAAACTAATTCGTTTTGATGCGTGTGCAACAAACACACATGCACTCAAAAATGCATTTTGAAACACACACACACACACACACACACACACACACACACACACACACACACACACACTGCATACTACACATATACATACTCCATGTCACACATATATACACACACACACCATACATGTATACATATATTTAGACACGCATATGTGCATGCATAGGATGAAGCAAAGGGACGGATATTTAACCGGACATTTACAAGCGCATCAGGTGGTACTAGCACGAAAAAATGAATAATTCGTTTAGAGACAGCCAAAAATGAACATAAAAACACACAATGTAAAAAATAGAGACGCGGAAAAATGGCAAGGTCATAGTTTAAAGTTGAGGAATACGTTCAGTTTGGCCCTCATGGAAATTGCATTTTCTTTGTTTCGCCCCCATAATATGTCACGCCAAAATGTTTGTGTTACTAGTGTCGTGTCGATCTGCTCTGCTGTCTGTATTTATTTGTTTGTTTGTTTATTTGTTTGTGCTTTCGTGTACGTGTTTGTATGCCTGCTTTTTATCATGATTTATTTAGCATGTCCTTGTGCTATTGTGCGTGCGTTACTAAAAAACCTTCGAATGATTGTGTATTGGAGTGTAAATATTTAAAAAAAATATCTAAAACTGATACTAGAACTTTTACATAAATAAATATATTATATTATTAACAAGAATAATTATAAAAATATTTATTCAAATATAAGTATTAATAAAAAAATGTAAAAACCCTCAAAAATTTTTACCAACATATGCATGTCTGAGTAGGTTTTCTGTGATTTCTTAATATAATATGTGATAAATAATATTCAAATTATTGGAATTATATGTTTATTGATGCAAATTATATTAACACCAAAGGTACATATTTTCTGTATTTAATACATACATACATCGCACGTATTTGCACATGCTAACCTACAGAATACATAATAAAAGAACCGTAGAAGATTATAATGATAATTATTGCGTATCCATAATGAAAACGTAGGTATAATACACAATATACCGTGTTGTATGTGTGTGTGTGTCTGTGTCTTTCTCTCTCTCTCTGTGTGTGTGTGTGTGTGTGTTGTATGCGTTATAATACGCACATCATGTAATTATATTTTTATAGATTCTTATAAAAATAATATTCATTAAAAGATATATGTTAAAATTACATAGGTATATGGAGTTGGTTGGTAGGAATTATGCGTAAACATAATTAATGTGTATTTATATCTTGGCAGTGAAATGTTATGTATATATTTATATATAAATTTAATAAAATTATAAATTTATATATATTCACTTATATAAAATTTAATAAAATTATAAATTTATATATATTGAAATAATTATATATTATTTAATTATATATATATATATATAATTACACATATTATTGTTGTCAAGTCGAAAAGTGTTTTAACAGCATAATCTATAATAAAGAGGTGTGTAATTGTTTCTAGGTGCTATGCATTATGCTACCTCAGTCTAAAAATAGATAATTATAACATTCAATTCTCTCTAAAAAAATTAATTAATTAAAACAATACAATATTCAACTTATGAGCGCACATACACACATACATACACACACACGTGTAACTGAAATTCAAACAAACATACATCATCACATAGATTCAAAAATACATACCTGTTGAATTTTTTCCATGTTTAATACTCGACCGATTTTGTGTTGTTGAATTTTACGTTTCAATATATTTTTTCATCCGTAAAATTATTTTTTATTTAAAAAATATGTAAATGAATAGCAGATTAATCAACATTTTGTCATATATTGGTTAGAATTTAATACACTTGGATCTGTCACAAATTCAAAAATGTCGGCCTAGACATTGATTTAAATTAAAATATATATGGGTGAAAAATCTTACTGATGATCGACATAATTCCCATCAAGGTCTCGTCATTTTAAAAATAAGACATGAAAATTTTTGATTTACTAACCGATTAATTTTATTAAATAACCTATAAATAGATAAACACAATAAATAACATTTCAATACATTTACTTTCAGATAGGAACACTAGGACATTAGGCTACTCACCAAACCTTCCATACCAACACAGTAACGCTAACAACGTTCCACAACAATCTCATCGCCACGAACCAAAGAACGATAGCAATGGCATGAACATGCTCTGCTCAACGACAAACTTTTCATACTGCGACAACAAGCGAGCTAGAACAGCCTACACGAAGCATCAAATTTTAGAACTGGAAAAGGAATTCCACTTCAACAGATACCTAACGAGAAGAAGGAGAATAGAGATTGCTCACTGCCTATGCCTCAGTGAGAGGCAGATAAAAATTTGGTTTCAAAACCGCCGGATGAAATGGAAAAAAGAAAACAAGCTACCGAATACTAAAACTTTGAAAAATAAAAACAGGGATGTGAGTATTGATAAGAATGATAGCAATAGTTTTAATAACAATAATAATAATAATAATAATAATAATGACGACAACGATGATGACGATCTAGACGAGAAATTCAATGATAGCTACGAGAACGACGATGATGAAAATGATGATGACAGCTTAAGTAATGAAAAAATGGGATAAATCTTTAATGATGCGAAATTATTTTTAAATAATTATATCATTTTTGCTTGTATAAATTTAAATATTAATATTAATTAATTAATATTTCATTGTAATTTCTGTTGGATATTTAATAAATAAAATGGCCTTTTTATAAGCAGCTTGCCTTGCTCAAGTTATCTGGTGAACTTTTTTAAATATTTCAAATCCACGCTACTAGCTGAGTCATTTGCGGTTCTTTAAAATTATTCATATTATTCAACATAATACATATCCAGTGTTGTTGTTATTATTATTAAAAAGAAATGTAATTAAACTGAAATTATTTTCATTAAATTGATTTAATAATGAACTTTATGTATGTTACGTAGATATTAAAAAAATTAAATTTTTACTCTAAATTATCAATAAATATTTTGTGCCTTTTGCATCGAAGAACAATAAAAAAATTCTTTTTTTTAACAAGATTTTTCATCACCTCAGAATTTCAAATATTTTCGAATTATTGTATAACTGGGTTTGGTTTGGTTATTTTGATCTATTCTATTCTTGTTATATTACTAATGTTATAACATAAATATTAGTTTTTTTTATTATATTTTAAATTTTTATTCATGAAGATCAAATAAAAAAAATTATTAATGCAAAACAATTATCGTATAAACACATTAAACGAACATTACCATTTTTCTCAATCTAAATTTCTACATTAAAAAAAGTTTAGTTTATATTATTTATTTAAATAATTTAACTAATATTGTTTTTTATTAACATAATTAAATAACACTTTTGGAATTTTAAAATATAAAAAAAATGTTTACTTTCGATTTTTTTCAAATACTTTTCCATTTGTAATTTTCCAGCCTTTCATTTTCAATACCAATAATTTATAAATCTCTTGCCTACATCGTCGTGTGTTAATAATAATAATTTTAAAAGTTTGATTTTCATTATTTCAGAAAATAAATTATTCCAAAAATTCGTTAAATTCGTCAATTACAAATGTCAATTAATTAAAAAAGAGAATATAAGCAAGGATCTGCAGCAAAATTTGTTAGAGTTTGAACTATAAACTATTTTTTATTATTCATTTCAATTTATTCATTTCAATTTATTCATTTATTAATTTTTACTTTTACTATTTATTCTTCAATATTATTATTTAATAGTTAACTATTTTAAATTTCAAAAAATCGTCCTACAAACAATAAATTTTAAACAAATAAAAACATTTTCTATATTTATTATTTTTAATTTGATAATAACATTATTATTATCATTATTATAAATGTTTATTATCATTATTATAAATGTAACCAAAAAATAAATTGTTAAAAATATATCTATTAGCATATTTAAATTAAAACGTGAATATAAAATAATTTAATAAATGCCATGTATAGATATAGACATTACCACACCATTTATTATTAATATTAATAAAAATTTAAATAAATATATATTCATTCATGTGAGACAAATGTTAATTTAATTAACTAAATATCATTATTTAATTCGCAAAATATTTAAAGTTTAACACGTCAAAACAAGAAGGACATATGTTTACACATACATACACGCGCACTCGGACGTCCAGGCACACATACAAATACACACTGACACTGATAAGCATACAATGACACACACATACACGAAAGCAAACATATCCACTCACATACAAACACACGCAACCAAGCTATCAAACATACAATGCACACATACACACACATCAACACACACATACACACAAACACATTCAAAACCTTAAATTAATTTACGATCATCTCACTTAATGATTTTACGACCGCAATTAACGATGCCTAATTATAATTTTAACAAAGAAGGGCACATGTCTTGGGAGCTCTAGCCAGCTGTGATCTGATTGGTTGTAAATTAATTAAGCCTTCCCACTATATGTTAATGAGCTTTCACCATTTTACTAGCTAACATATCCAAATTTAATTAGTTCAAAGGTCAATAATTTAGCAATTTATATTATTATACTATAAATAATTTTTGTACGTCAATATTGTTTCAAAAGTGCAATATTTAGTCATGTTAAATATTTGCATAAATTTTTTGTCACAATCAAATCAAAATAATATCAATAATAATAACAATGCTAGTAGTGCCAGTAGCAGCTGAACCATGTTACTTTCATTTTTACTTGAGGAAAATATCACTGCTGTTGAAATACAAGCGGCAGTCGTAGTAGCAGTAGCAGCAGTAGTAGTAGTAGCAACAGTAGTAGTAGCAGCAGTGGTAACAGTAGTAGTAGTAGTAGTAGTAGTAGTGACAATGATCGCTCTATTGTAAAAATTCCAGTAAAATAAACTCCACACGCATGAAAAACAAAACCCAGCTAAAGTACAGAAAGATTGGCAAATGGATTTCTAATCAGCCTGATCTCTCGTGATATCAGACAGTGTGAAACAAAGCTACATTCGATTCCCTGCTATCGATACTTTTCTGATAGCACAATACTAATACTATTATACTAGTAAAGTATATCATGAATGCTTAGTACATTACTAATTTACATTACATTAAATTTCAAGGGCATTCGTTTGTTGGTTTGAAACAATCATCATTATTATTCGGATAGTATTTATACAATAATACTAGATTATTAGAATAGATGTTTTTAACGTATCGCAAGTACTAAATATTAATTTTTGTAATTAGAATCGAATAGAATTACTCCATATGAATTATTTATTAGTATTACTACATTCTGTCTGATGGCATCTAGTTGAGTGAATTTTCCACTCGTTTGTTGCAAACAACTTTTAGATTTTTGTTTGTTTGTTTTTGTTACTAATTGCTTGTAAACACCGTAAAAGCAAATCAATAAAAATCAACCCACTCATCATATACTAATAGATCGCAAAAAATACAACGATATTAGGAATAAGCTTAGAGTTCCAATGTTTGTACTGTAAAATCAATATTCCAAAATTAAAATCTGGAAGTCTTAATCTCATTCCTGGAGGAGTTCAATCTGTTAAACTTGATTTAAAGAGTTGAAGATCACCAGATACAAAAAGTCACAAACAAGCCCAGGATCGTGATGGCCACAGGGCGCAATGATAGCCTCTTTGTTCTAAGACGCCGCTAAACTGCAAAAACAACAACCATAAAAAAGTTATAAAGTAAAGTATTAAAAATAGTGGAAACAATTTATGTGATATTTTTTCATGCTAGATTTTGTTTATGATGAAAGGATAGACAAATAAATAAAATCATAGAGCAAAAAAACTGAAGATAAAAAAACGCTCGTCCATAAATACATATACAGCCATCAAACGTTAATCAACAAAAAATAAATCAACAAACAAGCAAAGCAACAAAAGAACTAGAAGAGAGAAAAAGAGAAGGAGAGAGAGAGAGAGAAAGAAAGGAACACACAAAAAACTAAAAATAAACCAGGAGAGAAAGATGCTATTTATGACGAAGGGAAATCGGGTTAACTGAGGCTTGTCGGATTTTCACGACCGAATGAACACCAAGTCAAATTCCAGAACCGGTATCGTTTAGCTGATCTGCAGTCAATGGAAATGAATGAAACGTCCTGCATATAAACTTGTATCAATGTAAATGTCTTTGTAAGCCTATATAAGCTAAATATAGATATGTATATGTGATCACACGCGTACACATAAACAGACATACACACATACACACGCACAAACACACTTACACACACATGATATATTTTGATGTGTGATTCCTATCGTGTATGTCTGTTGTTGTTATGTATGTTTATATGATTCTTATCTCTTCCCCGAAACGCTTGTGCATTAAATCAAATAGGAAAATAACGTTACATGATTGTACGTAGTTATGTACGTACTATGTACACGCCCGGTTTCTGTAACGAATTTATGTTTGTGCATAGGGTTTGTGTTGTATATATGCGTAATTGTGACTCTATGTATGCGTTAGTTTTTTTTTATATCTTCTTGGATGAATAAACAACGATACATGCGTGTATATTTTGGGTTTTGTTGTTTAAACGTGTGTGAAGATACAGAGAATAATGTTTGATTTATTTTTAGATATGATTCCAAAAATATATTGAAAATTTTTTGTTGAAAATTCTTAAAACAAAAAAAATGAATAATAGCAGAATGCCTATAACGATGTGAAATATAATAGCGAAACTGCTTCATTCAACATGAATAGTCTCAATCATCACATTTTTAACTAATATTTTTTGCACATCATCTTTATTAAGTTTTAATCATCATTAACATCATCGTGAAACATCAGGTTGTAGTTTGATTTCTTCGGTTTATCATTTCCATTATTAATTATCATTATCATTTTTTCCACATGACCACCACAACATCACCATAGTTTTTCCACATGACCACTACAACATCACCATAGTTTTTCCACATGACCACCACAACATCACCATAGTTTTTCGTCAACGTCATCCCAACTTTCATGATCCTACACACCATCAGATATTCATCAAACGGCCATCATCGTCATTATCACGCATAATTATCATAATCACGTCATCACCATCACTATAATTAAGTCATCACGTTACATGCGTCATCATCATCTAGCCATCGTCTTTGTCGTCGTCATCATAAAGTCATCACGTGACTTCCGTCATCATCCGGTTGTTGCTTCGAACCAGCACGATGCCTGTAGGTCTGAGCTTCTGTAGATAAATGATTGACATAACACACAAGCTCAAAGCTCCAGGGCACTGTGAAGGAGGCGGATGACGTCACAGAAAAATGAATGGGGTCAGTCGAGGTCAATGTCAAGTTCAGGGTCACATTCATACCGACTTTCATGCACATTTAAAAACTCACGTTGTGCTGTTTTGTGTGGTGAATAAGAATTAAATAAATTTAATTCTTAGAATTAAATAAATAAGATAGAGAGAGAGAGAGAGAGAAATGGAAAAAGAGAAAAGGAAGAATATTGAATAGAAAGAAATAAAATGACGAATGAAATGAAATTTTCAACAATTGTTTAGGAGGGAAGAGACGTTCACTCACTCAACACATCCAGCTTATATACATTTACAATGCTGTAAAATAGGATGATGCTGCTGATGTGCTGGTGAGTTTCAGTCTTGCAGTGAGGAGTGAGAAGATTAAAGAAACAAATTTCAATACAATCGCCACACTGATTGATCGATCGATCGATTGATTGATCGATTGATTGATGGATTCATTGACAGATATTATTTTAGATATGATGATTGATTGTTCAATGCCTGGTTAGTAACGTATTTAACTGACTCGTTGTTAAAATAAACTTCAAAATTTATGCAAAACTCCAAAATTGAAATTCGTTATCATCACCACCAGCACTGCCGTCATCATTATCATCAACATCACCACACAACCACCACGGTAGAAACTCACATGGAATCAAACTCCAACAAATGGCACGTAGACATGAGCATTTGGGATGAATATTTAAACGGTTATAAACTAAAAACCATGTAATGCTATTTTACCGAAATAGACCATCATCACATTATATAAAAGCTTTGTTGAAAATTAAGAATAAACATTGTGAATCGTAATCCTTCAAATAAGTAAAAATCACATTTCACTATCACACATGAAACGCATGATATAAACATAGATCATTAACATTCAAGCATGTAACATCGTACCAAACTGTAACATGGCTATAAGAAGCATCAAACTGCGGTCAGTCTCTCCCACCGAAAGAGAGGCACACATAAAAAACAGTTATTGATCGTCCAGTCATTGGATATCGAAACGTCGATGTATAAAAACGAACAACGAATTCAATGCAGCATCCATCCAACCGGTCAACAAACACGAATGCATTAAAATGCAAATGAGATGCTAGATGCATGCAAATGCATGCATACGTGCAGTGCATCAATGCATCTGCGTGGTGTTTTTTATTATACACACGCAAACACTCACATGCATACACGCGCACACACATACACGCACGTACACATCCGTAAACACGCAGCAAACACTCACACACACACACACACACACACAGGCACAAATATTTGGATATTGAACTACCGAGAGAATTTCACCAGGCAGCCAAAGTATCAGGTATACCAAAGGGTAATCTCAAACAGCAGCAACCAAGCCACATTATGTTACTTTATACCAGCACATGTGCACGCACGTACACACATGTGTGCACTGAGGTTTGTACACACACACACACACACACACACACTCAGTATACAAGGAAAGCAAGCAGTTGTACGGTTTAATGTTTGTTTTTATACTATCAAATGGAATGGAAAAATTTGTATGCGTTTGGCGGGCGACGAGGAAGCGTGCAGATATGAGATTTTATGAGATCGACGTTAGCTTGATGTGCAGCAGATGATAAGAATTTTGATTTCATGCCTTTCAGATAACATCTGATTAATTGAATGTCGCAAATAAATCGCCGTGCAAAATAATTTTTTCTTTGGCGAATTTTTTCTTTCTGCAGAAATAAAGAGGGAAGCGTGTTTAAAAATTTGATATACTTGAACCGAGTGAGATATTTTCATTTGTATCGGTGTCGGAACTCAGTGCTGATTTTATTTTATATGCCTTCTAGCATTCGTTCTTTTTAGCATACATTCCATCTAGACTAAGTTCATTCTTCAATCATTCCTTCACTTATTCAAATGTTCATTTGTTTATAAATTCAATCATTCATTTTATCATCAATCTATAAATTAATTCACTAATTCAGTTCAATAAATATTTTCTAAACGAACCAGAATAGAGAACAAAGTGAATAAAAATGTTTTCAACGTATATAACATTCCATTCCTTCACAAGATTTATACGTATGTGCATTCTTTTGAAATGATCAACCAGACATTAGCGAAACTTAATAGAAACCCGACATTAAAATCTTAATATAAAGTGAATGTGTGCTGCTTCAATATGTATGTGCAGCGTGTATGAAACACTCATTCTGTCAGTAGCCTCATCTCATTTTCATAAAGTCATCAGCACGGCATCACGA
>NW_008703981.1:1012752-1041934 GCF_000326865.2 Helobdella robusta
TATTTGGTCTGCACATGCAATCTCAATCTTGCGTTTATTTGATTGCGTCTGATTACTCGCGTAATGCATTGAAACATGTTTAGACAGCATTTCTTTATCAGGATATAATCAACTACAGCAGTGTATGAGTTGATGTTTTTGTGAAAAAAATTATAATTGAGTCTTGTATTTATCAATATTAAATTCCCTAAAAATTAGGTTAAATTTTCCAGACGCATTTTCCAGTTTTGTTTTTTATTTCTTCAAAATTTTCAAGACGAATTTTATTAACTTTTTTTTAAATTAGATTTTCAAATTGAAAATTCACGCTCGAAGTTCATCTCACTTTAAATTTTTTCCTCCTCCCAATAATTTATTCAGCAAATTTCTGCAGCCAGCTCTATGCAGGCAACCCTGTACTCCATCAGTTTGCTCGGTGCGCTTGGGACATGGAGATGCTGTTATATACAAATAAGAAAGAAAGATGTTCGAGCTGTATGGAAGAAAACAAAAATAAATGGAATTTATGGGTCCTTGAATTTTTTAAAAGATTGCAGTTACGTAAGATGTTTTTTTGAGGTTTTGAAAAATGCATCGGTTCGTTGATAAGTTATTTGAATTTAAAAACAAACAGGATTAATATTTGATGAATTGTTGATTTTCTCAAATCTTTACAAAAAATTTATGATCAAAAATTTTTGTAGTCAGCTGATAAAAAAAAACTGACGAGAATTCATTTTGGTTAGTTAAATGGTTGGCTGGTTGGTCAGATGGTTGGTCAGTCGGCTGGCTGGTTGGTTGGCTGTTTGTTTGATGCCATTCCATTGTTGTGCTCGTCGCATCCCATCGTCCTTATCTCCCTTGAAACAAGAGCCTCAACAAATTTACGAGTAGAAGCACAATGTTCATGTCCAGCACGTACATGCGCCACATACAAATAGTCGAAGCATGCATGCGTACGTACATACTGTGTGTGTTTGTGTACATTATATACGTATATCTACATGTATGACTCATATACACACAGCACATACATACATCAAAGTAGCATACATTGATTATCTAGTCACATACACACATTTATTTGGACCCCAGAAGTTGCTTGTGGGAACAAAGTGTACATTCAGATGCGTGTACGTACGCATACACTGACTATACGCACGCTCTTCCGTTACAATATGCGTGGAAGACATATTTATGTATAAGTGTACGTTTTGTGTATGCATATGCATGTACATTTCATTTCATCTGCGCCAACGTGTACACAAGTTGGTCAGTTGGGTTTTGTGTAAAATTATAAGGAATATAGGAATACAAATGCACGTGCGAATAATAATATGTAATTTTTTGTGTTTTATATACTTGAATATAAATAACAAGTAAGTATTTGTTAGTTAGTAAGTTTGCTTGTTGGTTTGTGTTGTTTGCTTGCTTGTGTTGTTTGTGTTGTTTGTTTGTTAGAAAATATTATTTAAGCTGTAATTCTGTTTTGTTGTTTATTTTTATCATTGTTTGGCCAATCGGTCAAATGTTTGGTTGACTGGCTGGTCGATTTGATAGTTTGTTAGTCAGATGCGTGTACGTACGCATACACTGACTATACGCACGCTCTTCCGTTACAATATGCGTGGAAGACATATTTATGTATAAGTGTACGTTTTGTGTATGCATATGCATGTACATTTCATTTCATCTGCGCCAACGTGTACACAAGTTGGTCAGTTGTTGTTCTCTGTTGTTCTCCATATCAACATACAGCGGAAGTCCTGTGCAGTCGATTGCATCATCTTCCGGCTGCTTCTATTATTTCCTCTAACAAATGAAAAAAGAAAGAAAAAGACGAGGATGACCGCGTTGAAATGGAAGATGTTAACAGGGGTGTGTGTGTTTGTGTGTGTGTTTTTTTGTTTGTTTTGTTGTATGTATGCGTGCACCTGTGTGTGTGCATTTGTTAGGTTGTGTGTATGTGTGCGTGTGCGAATGTGTGCGTGTGTATTTGTATGTATGTGTGCGTGTGTATTTGTATGTATGTGTGCGTGTGTGTGTATTTGTTTGGTTGTATGTATGTGTGCGTGTATCATGGTTTGTAGATGCCAATTCTGTCACAAATAATAAAGCATGCATTGAACCTAAACGCCCCGGTTTAACGTTCGTCTTTTTGTTCTCACTTCTTCATAGCTCGTGTTAAACACTCTTTTGCTAAATCTGCATTTGATTTTTGTGGTCCTTATCTCTAGAACTCTCTACCTCCTTCTCTGACTACTTTTCCATCATTTACAAAAATTCAAAGTTCAGAGCGGATCTCAAGACCTATCTGTTTGCAAAATTCATTTAGGAGGGCTGTTGAACATCGCGGAAATAGCGCTTTATAAGCTAACTGATTGATTGATTTTAAAAAAGTTCCATTATAATTTAGTTGCAAAATGCAATAGTAAAAAAAATCAGTAGACAAAAAATAAAGCGCAAACAAAACGCAACGTAATAAAATAAAGTTATGACGAGGCGTTGCCTGGTATGGCATTCATTCAAGCATTTAGGATTTAAAAATCGGACATTGTTTACATACAGCTATAAATTTGCTGGAACGTTATGCGTGTATGCAAGAGTGTGTGTGTGTGTGTGTTTGTGTGCGCGCGTGTGTTTGAGTGTGCGTGTGTTGATATGTTTGGGTTTTTTTTAAATGAATATGTGTTTCTTTCGTGTTTGTTGCAAATAAGTTAGTTGCATGCATGCGATTTTGAAGTCAGCCCACGAGAAACGCTGCGTAAATCCACTGTTCATAAAATAATATGCGTGTTTATAAAGAGGGGAAGAAAAAGAAAAAAAGAAGAGTGAGAAAGAGACAGAAAGAAGAAAGAGATTGAAGGGCGATCTGTTTTACAAAATGTTTTTCTGATCATTTTTATCTTTTCAAGTTTGCTTATGATGTGCATATGGCAAGATGGGCCACAATAGTGAGGAAGGACCACTTCTAAATTTCAAATTCTGAAGTATTACGTGCAGCATACTGAAAAAATTAGTAGAGTTCTTTTGTACTCAGACATACAAATACTGAAATACACGCCCATACAGACTAACTAACTGACTGATACAACGGTATATATGCGCGGAATACAAAACAGAAAAAACCATAAATTATGTACATCCGTCCGCACAGAAGAGTGGACGCTAACATCGCTACAAATGAGTATAAGCAGGAGGAAGTGAGTTGCTAGCCTTGTTCACGTTGTTCGTTATAAACTTTCATCATCGTCGTCGTCGTCATCATCGTCGTCCTATAATGTAATATTACTACAGCATAGTAACATTGTGTTATACTACCGGAGCCACATGCAAATACCAGTTCTGAAGTTTATTGGATGTTGCGGTGATCAAATAAATGAAAGGGAAGGCTGTTCTATCCCTTGCTTTATGATAATGCATTTACCCAAATGTGCTCAGAGCTTTATAAACAACTATATGTTTGTCATATGTTTGTATATATATATATATATCTATATAAGTGTATATATATTTATATATATATATATATATATTTCGTAAAACATATATACAATAATTTCCAGAAAATTCTAGTAAAGAAAATTGAAAATACAAACTTTAAATTCATTAATGCCAACAATTTGGTAAAATTTGTACAATACTGTTTAAAATATGGTCTCCTTCCAACATATACATATATATACATGCATGCATGCATGCATATAGATTTACAACAAACATCTAGTATATTATGCGATAAATGACAAAAGTGTATTTTATATATGTCTTATTTTGTGGATGGATGCAGACTGGACATTAAATAAGAAACAATAATCTTATAACAAAGATGTGTCGTGTTTATGTGTGTTTGTGAATGTGTGCTTTCTTGTGTTTTATTTGTTGTACGTGTTTGGCTTTGTGTCTGTATGCACACGCTTGTGTGCGTGTTTTTTTGTATGTATATGTGTTTGCAATTTATATAGGTGCGTATCGGGGATTTTTCTGTATGTTTGTATGTGCGGTTGTGTGTCAATATACAAACGTTTGTATGTGCGGTTGTGTGTCAATATACAAATGTGTATCATTGTTTAGAATGTTTGCTTGTTGCGATTGTGTGTCAATATACAACCGTGTATCATTGTTTAGAATGTTTGCTTGTTAACATGTGTGTGTTTGTTATTTTACATAACTGAGTGTTATTGTATGTATCAACATCATTGGCTTGTCTATTTTTGTTCACATTATTCTATGTACCGCTATGTGGTTGATCCGTGAGATGCTTATTCGCGTCGTAAATATCGTCGAAATATCGTGCATCCCATTCCAGCTTCAGCGTATCACACTTATCAAAACAAAAATGTTTATTTAGCTTACGCGCTGTAGAATGCACGTGCGTACGTACGTATCGTTGTATCCAGAGGCACCTGTCTCTACATAAATCTATAATTTACCCACCACTCAATACTTTGTTATCAGAAGACACTAAATAAACATTGGTCACGTGGTCGCATTGTTGTTGTTGTTGTTGTTGTTACTGTTGTTGTTGTCGTCGTTGTTGATGTGGAGTAGGTACTATATTTTTTAGGTGGCCCAGTTTAATATTCACTTTGTATGGGGTGCATTTTATGTGATATCTAGTTTTGGTATCTTTTTATTTGATGAAGATTTTTAGTTGCATACGCACGTAGATACGAATGTATCTGCAATGTAGTGAGCAGGAAATATGAAATACGTTAATATATGTATCGATATGTTTAAACATTTATATTTACCTACATGTCTCATATATATATAAAAACAATGAAAAGTCACATTCACACACGCATGCATACATACATACATACATACATACATGCATGCATACATATATACATACAAACATGCAAACGAACGTACACTGGCAGATACACCAACAAAGACGTTAGTCTCGTTCAAGTTGTATTAATTATCAGGACATCAGTTACAATAGGGGCCTATTCCTTGCAGTGTGACAATTGTTGTTGCTGTTGTTGTTGCTACTGCTGCTGCTGCAGTTGCTGTTGTTGTTGCTGTTGTTGTTGCTGTTGTTGTTTGTTAGTTGGCTGTTGCTTGGAAACATCATATAATTAAATAATACAAACACAAAAGATAAAAATGTATTAGAATTAATAGACCCGAGCCACAGAGCATCATAAAGTAAAATTTACATCAGGCAGGCATATAAAACGAAAGCATGGGAGAGAAACGTATGCAATTGTGTTCCATCCAGTGTGTGTGCGTGCGTGCGTTCGTGTATGTGATGGACATTTGGAAATTTATTGTGCATTCATGTGTTCGCAATATTTATGTGACCAGGCGTCTACAATGTGTGTGTGTGTGCGTGTGTGTGTGTGTTTGTGTGTGTGTTTGTGCGCGTGTGCACTCCAGATAACAACGCAGGGCGAGTTATTTATGCGAGGCGGGCATGTGCACAACAACAACGGAATTTCATTATAGCAAGAAAATAAGGAACGAACGAATGAACGGATAAACGAATGAACGGATGAACGAATGAACGATGAGCGAACGAATGAATGAATGAATGAATTAATTAATTAATTAATGAGTGAACATTACACAGGCAGCCATAATGAACACTACACAGGCAGCCATAAAACTGAGAAGATTAAAAATTTGTCCGCCAATGAACCCAAGACAAATAAAATATTCTCAACGTTTTAATGGATAAACGAACATGCTTTAACAATACTACTTTCATTCATTCATTCATTCATTCATTCATTCATTCATTTATTCAATTATTTGTTTGTTTGTTCGTTCGTTGCGTTCGTTCGTTTGTTGTTCATTCTTAAATCGTTACAACTTTCTTTCATTATTTAATGAATCATTAGGTCGAGTGACGTTTAGCAATGATAGAATTGCATAACCACTGTTTAATCCTTTCGGTCCTTAATACTATTATTTCAATTTACTATCAACAACAAAAACATCATTGTCCTTTTCATCATCTTCATCATCATTATCATCTTCATCTTCTTGTAATACTATAAAGATTGAGGCGACCATTTTAACATATATTATAAAATAGTGTGTTTGTGCGCGTGTGTACTTAAATCTTGGTATTAACATCTTGATATATTGCCTTCATCATCTTCTTTATCATCATCGTCTTCACTCTTATCACCACCATCACCAACATTTCCATCGTTATCATCGTCATCATCCTCTTCTTCTTCATCATCATCACCCTCATCATCATCATCACAAACGAAACTGCATTGACTATCCCATAGACGCGCCAAAGTATTGATTTGCGTTCCTTCTATCGCATTGTGACTTGGTCCGTAGACTTTGGAACGAAACAAAAACATAAAACATAAACAAACATAAACATAAACAAAAAAAAACAAACAAAAAACATAGACAACACAAAACATTGAAACCTAAACGTAAAACATAAAAACACAAGCAAAAACATAACCACTAATCACAAATAAGAAAATATGTAACATTATAACATGCTCACAATCGTACCAATAGCGAGAGTGGTCACATGGTGATGACTACAAAAAGCAAAGTTAAAACGATACTAACACGCAGAACAAAGAAAATAAACTACAAACAACAACAACAAAACCAACGAACAACAATTATACATATGAAAACACACAAACAACCGCACAGACAGCCAAAGCAGAGTATAAACAAAACAACAACACCAAAATAGAACACAACAACGACAAATATAATAACACATATGGCGTAAAATTAGTATTTAAACATCAATAACAAACGAAAAACTTAAAATCTAATATTAATGAAAAAACAAAACATTAAAAATAAATTTCTATACAAAACAAAATCAAAAAAAGCAAAGAAAAACGAATCTTAAACATAGAAAGATAAAAATAACGCAAACGCATCAAGCCTTAGTATAAAACACAATATATAGGGCAATAACGCGAAATAGTCGAAACTGCAATAAAAGTAATTAAACAAAAAGATATATATTATATGTGATATCTCAATCATCTCAATATTATCACTACCGTCATCTCAGTATCATCAATATCATCATCTCAGTATCATCATTATCATCTTAGTATCATCATCACTATCGTCATCTCAGTATCATCATCTAAGCATCATCATCAATATTATAATCTCAGTATCATTATCATCTCAGTATCACAATCATCATCTCATTACTGTTATCACCCTCTCGGGATAATTATTATCATCATCCTGTATCATCATCAGTATCATCTCATCAGTATCATCTCATCAGTATCATCATCAGAGATATAATTACGTCACGGTATATCCTTAGCGCCGCCATCTACGTCATGGTATTGATTTTTTGGCGTCATCCTCCTTCCCAACCGCGTCAAAAATTGCCACTCTTATGTTTACGTCATCAGCCTCAATGCCATTTATATAGACAACGTCATTATGACGTCATCGTTACTATCTTTCATCATCAGTTTGTCTTCATCAGTTATACCGTAATTATTATTAACAATTATGATCATGACAAGGCAAATATATTCAACAGTAACAATGATTTTTTAACATCAATTAAGAGTATAATGACATCAACATAACCAAAAACCTTACCAATAACAACACCAGCCATGGCATCAATGAAATGACGTCATCAACCGTAACATCAACCAACAAAAAAATCCACAACAACAACAACAACTATAACAACAATCAACCAAAATTACTCCATCCTAGATAATAAATAATGTAGTGATAAACTTAATTGATTTTTCTTAGACTCTCTAGCACAGACATAACAATAAATAACAAAAATTGCAAATAAATAAAAGTTTATTATTCTATTAATATTATATTAGCCCGCATAAATATTTTAATAATTTTATTTATTCGGAAAATATACAAAAATCCGCGACCAGATTTTTCAATGATTATTGCCTAAATAAGAAGTATCAACCACAGACACTCACACAGACACTACACATACCACACACACACACCACACACACACATATACCACACTACACACACACCATACATACCACACACACAACAATACACACACCGCCCCACATACACATCACACACATTAATTCACACACACACGTCACATAACACAAACCACACTACACACGCCACACAAACCACACTACACACGCCACACAGCATAAATCATCAACACACACAATACACTGCAGGCACATGCTATAAGTGTAGACCTCTTGGTCACCATTGAAATGCATTACAATTGAAATGTTCTCTTTTAGCCATTATACTGCTTAATGCATGTTAAAAACGTACAACTTAACACATACGTGTATATGTGTGTATTCATGTGTGTGCTGTTGTGTGTTGTTGTGTATTTATGTCTTAAACTTCAACACAATTGATCTCTAAGTGGTGCAAGATTTAAACAATTCACAACACATCCCAAGTGTTGAACTATCATATTATTACACAATTTTAGTTATTATTTCATTATATTATTTATTGATATTTTTAAATAGTTGAATAATAATTACAAAAAAATGTGTGATACAAATATTATAAGAGCATCCAATACCACGGGTTTAAGATACAATGAGATTTATTTGACACATCATTAATTTTTATTAGAACTCGTCAAGATTTAATTGTAAAGAGTTTAATTTAGTAATATATAAAATGATTTATTACGTAATTTTGATAATTTAACTTTTATTTTCACTATAATAATAATTAATATATAATAAATATAATAATAATTATTATTATAATTCTCGTTGTTATTATTTTTATTCATACATAAACAAAGTCATACATACACACTGACAGACAATAGCACATGCACTTTTACATAAATGTACAAATATACAAGTGTACACAGATACATACAGACACACATACACACATGCATACATACAAACAAACAAACATACATACATACAAGCATAACGACTCTTTTGAGAATCATCTTAATAGATGTTAAGCCTCTCAAACGCGATTTCACACAAGACACAAACAACCAACGCTTTTAAAAATATATTATTATTATTATTGTTGTTGCTGTTGTTGTTAAAATAATAATAGTAGTAGCAGCAGTAGTAGTAGCAGCAGTAGCAGCTAGAAATCGTAGTAGTAGTCATAGCAGTAGATGTAGTTGGAGTATAAGTAGCAATAGTAATAGTAGTAGTAATAGTAGTAGTATTCGTATTACTAATAGTAGTAGTAGTATTAGTAGTAGTAGCAGTAGTAGAAGCAGCAGTAGCAGTTTGATAAAAATAAAAACTAATAACCTATTCATTTACAGAAAGACATACACATCTATTTAGATCGGTGTTTCTCCCCGCAATTTTCAAAGACATAAACCAGTCATAGACGTGCAAAAACGAGTGTCATTTTCATTAAAAGGCAAGCAAAATTTCACTGCACTCCCGCGTTAATTCACTGTACCGATCTAACAACATAGACACAATCAGCTGAAAATTTATCGATTAGAATTGATTACAAGAATTTTTTCATGGGATTAATCTACATTTGTTATACAAAATTTAGATTTCGCCTTTGTTAATATCTGCACTCCATCTCAATTACTGCCGCAATTAAAGAAACTAACCAACAAAACATCAAAATTAATGGAATGCATGGGGTAAATGTTCATTTTTGTAATAGTAATCAAGTTATTCTAGTAGCAAGCACACTGATATTGATATCATCAAAATGTAACACGATAAACACATGCAAAGTACCGGTTTAATAATAATTTACATATAACATGAAATCAGGTGACATATTTGAGTATATTGCCTGCACATAAACACGTGCAAACAAACACATCCACGCACATAAAACACACACATACATACGCACTAACCTAGGCACATAAAAAATACACACAACAAACAGACCAACATCAAAGAGACAACACAATATCATTCAAGAAGCCTAAAATAGCTTATTAGAGCATTAATAAAGCGCCATTTAAGCCAATATCTCAAAACCTCTATCACATTCACATTAAATTTACGATAACACAAAAACAAAAATCACTAACAATAATCGAACTTGATAAATAATTTTCAATTCCAATATTAATTTTTTAAACAAAAGCAAACTTGAATCAAGATTTCTAATACATGATGTCAAATTTCTTTCTCCAATCCTTAGTTTAGTGGTTGGTACCGCCAAAAGATATGAGTTGTATGATCTGAGTTGAACAGCTCCCAACGTGCTAACTTTTGGATGAACATCTGCTGATCAGGTATAGAGGTGCACAAACATGATGACTGATATTCTAAACACTACAACTCTTCGTCTTAATGACACATACAGAACTGCACACACAACAACTAGCACACGCACACAACAACAACAAACACATACAACAACCAGGGCCAACAACAACACATAAAACCACATCACATAAAACAATGCACTACAAACACGCATCTTCATCTCAATACGATCAACAAAATGAATTCAGTGATAACGTCAGCGTACAATGGCAACAAAAATTCAAAAGAACATTAACAACAATAAGATAAAAAAAAAACAACAATAGCAACACCAAATAAAACACCAACAACAAAAGACGATGTTGAAGATGGTAACGACGACAAAGATGACGATGCTGCTGATGATGATGATGACGACTAAGACAATGATGATGATGATGATGATATAAACTGGAATAATGATGATGATCGCCATGATGATCGCTAGAAAGAAGATGATGATGATGAGTGGAATGATGACGATGATGATGATTGTGATAATGATGACAGGCAAATTACTAATGGTAGAAACCCTGATTTATGGCAAAACTAATGTCCAAGTATGTTTAGTGTCAATACGTTATACAACTTCGTGACAACAACAACAACAACAACAACAACAACAACAACAAACAACAAACAACAAACAACAAACAACAACAACAACAAACAAGCTCGGTTATAATAGCTACACTAACAATGCGAAAACATCAATAGCGTTATCGACGTGACAACAACAGTTAAAAACAACAATTAAAAACAACAACAACAACAATTAAAAACAACAACAATTAAAAACAACAACATTAACAAACAGCAACATTAACAAACAATAACTAAATTTATAAAGAAAATATCGTAGTACTGTTAACAACTGATAGAAATAACATTACCACAACTACAATATTGCAATGACCTCATCAACAACAACAACATTATAAAATAACAACAACAACGCAGACACGGCAATCCGCAATTCATTTGACGACGAAGACATCCCATCAACGAACAATTAATAAACAATTAACCCGGCAAGATGACAAAATGAAGATTCAAGCCATGCTATTTTGGAACGTAAACAATTTCAACAACAATGATGTCGACAACACCAGAAACATGAGAAGCAACAATGACAACAACATCAACAACAACAACAAACACATCAAGAATAATGACAATAACCCTGATATCATTATAGCGCATCAACAACAACACTCAAAAACAACAACAGCAACAACAACAACAACACTAACGACGACAACATCAACAAAAACAACACCATTAACATGAGAAACAACAATAAAAACATCAACAACAAACACATCAAGAACAATGACAATAACCCTGATATTCTTATAACGCATCAACAACAACAACAACAACAACACTAACAACAACAACACTAACGACAACAACATCAACAAAAGCAACACCATTATATACAATACACAACAAAAACTGAAAACCTCGGAATAAAAAATATCCCAATAAAACACAATTAGCTGAGAGAACTTGGAGACTTCAGTGTAGAGATGACTCCTGATAACAAAAATGAGCTTCTATAGAGTGCGATGTTTTTATGCTTTCTTGCCATACAATGCCACTAGCATTACGTTTACATTAAGTCAAATAACATTACATAACACTACATTACATTACATTACATTGCATCGCATCACATAACACTACATTACATTATATTACACTACATTTTAACGTATTACATTGTAATGCATTACATTACAATACAACAACAACTATGATGTAAGCATTTAAGGCTGTGATAACAGTTTTAATGAAACTATTATTTTTAAAAAGCAAACAAAGCAGCACAAACATCATAATGACATCAACCAAGAAAACATTAACGTTACAAAAGCTTTACCGACAACGCAAACCAAACAACAAACAATTTCACCAAAATAACAACAAAAACAACGCTAACATCACAATAACAACGTGAACAAACAATAACAGCAACAACAACAACAACAGAAACAACAGCAGCAACAACAACAACAGAAGCAACAACAACATCAACAGAAACAACAGCAGCAACAACAACAACAACAACAGAAACAAAAAAGGACGGAGCCACGATAGAGCAATTGAAAATAGAATTGTCGTTAATTTTTAATCACATTTTCTCCTTACTTTATAGCATTCCAGCTACTAAAAGCAAAGATGATCACACAGAATGATAATACAAAACATCAACATTTTAAGTTTAGTATTGAAAAACAGAGCTATACAAAACGAAACATCATACAATATTATGTGCGTGCGTGTGCGTGCGTGTGTTTGTATATTATATAATAAATATATTATAAAAGGTTGTCTGCATATATAAATCTTTATATCAATTTTTGTTTAGTTAGTCCTATCTTTAAGATACGAGATGTCATCGTCGTCATCTTTGTTTTTGTAGTAGCAGTAGTAGTAGTAATAATAGTAGCAGCAGCAGCAGCAGCAGTAGTAGTAGTAGTAGTAGCAGTCGTAGTCGTAGTAGTAGCAGTAGTACTAGTAGCATGAATGTATGTATATGAATAAATAAAAATTTACGTATGTATATGTATATACAACAACAACAAAACAACAACTACACACAACAACAAGCCAACACAACAACAAACAAACACACAGATTTCTTCGAACAACTACACACAGCCAAACAACACTAGCATTCTTTTAATAGGGTAAACGAGGATTTAATGACTAGATTGAATAGAGCCGATAAATGCCAAAAACACCTCCCTTACTCACATACGATACCGCATGACTCATTTAAATGTCGTTTAAATATACCCCTACTATTCATTAATATCTTTGTATTTCCCGTCAAAAATACCCAATGCATTCAGTGTATCATTATACCTGTGTGCTATTTTCAAAACACTAATGCGGCAAACACATGTGCATATATGGACAAACTCACACACACACATACGTACATGTACACACACACATATACATGCACACACACACACACATACATGCATATACAAACAAGCACATACATGAATGTATACACACACATTCATTAATACATACACAAACACGTACATAAATTTTTTCAACAAAGCCCGAAGTATTTGTCATAAATCACTTATTTCATTTCAAAAACAATAACAACAGCAGTCTGCTTGCATGAACTTTTTTATACATACGAACACACACGCATATACATACAAGCATACAAACATACATGCACATACACACATACACACATACACATATATATACATACATACACGCACGGCTAATGCAAAACTACGTTACACAAATATTACTCACATATTCAGCACATTCAGTCAAATCAATGTGTGTTCAAGTCCTGCGAAGTACGAGCTATTTCTTTGCAACTCTAGATAGTTCACATGGTTTTTATCACATTTGGTTACTTTATAAGTCTTTTTGTAGAGGCCCTTAAAACTCAAAGGTCCATGCCAAATGACCATCATGTTCCCCCATCTTCATCTATCCAGAGTCTGGTAAATATACATAGGTTTGTATAGTTAAACTTTGCCTTCATGAAACACGCACAGGCACAAAAAGGCACGGTTTGTATAATTAAACTTTGCTTTCATGAAACACGCAAACACACATTTTTGAAACATTCATTTTATATGTATTAACATAAATTTGAGTAATGTACGAGTATCTGAAACACACAATTGTTTGTAATAAGGTTGTTTAAATGCTAAGAAAAAATATAAGAACTATTCATATGCATGTATCAATAGTTGGAATACAACAAAGATCATTTGATGTAATAGCAACTCTCTTTCTCTACCTCTCTCTTTTCTCTTTCTCACTCTCTCTCTCTCTCTCTCCATCCTAGTCTCTCTCTCTCTCTCTCTCTCTCTTTCTCCATCCCAGTTTTGTCTGAAGCTCCTAGCGTTATCCAATAAATACCCAGCCAGCCAGACAGCGCTGAAAAGAAGATGATGCTTATAATCTTAAAATAACCCAAGAGTTTTTGTTTCGCTATTATTATTATTATTTATTATTATTATTATTTATTATTATTATTATTATTATTATTATAAAATCGAAAGTATAATTCAGATAGTAGATGTGGTTATTTTAATATTTTCCATTTTTTCGTACACAGGTTCTCGCTAGCAAGTTGAAATTTGACCGTAATAAACAAATCAACTGGAATTATTTAAGAAAAGGAGAGTCTATTTATTTTTATAATAATGCGACGAATATTGCAATAATACATCGTTATTCTAGCATTCTATATGTTTGTAGATGTAAGTGTGTGTGTGTGTGTGTGTGTGTGTGTGTGCGTGCGTGCGTGCGTGCGTGTGTACGTGTAGGTTTAAATGTACGAGTTTATGTGTGCATGCCATTCCATTCTGCGAATAAAATGTTTAGGGTTAGGAATAAAATAACGTATGATGATTGTGTGTTGGAATATGCAACTTAAGAAAATAAAATTCTTTTAGACTCTAACAATTGGGTTACAAACAACACTTACACTCACTCACAATTAATTCTTAGAAAAATATTAGTACATATTATTAAATAATATTGTCAATCAACCAACTACCAAACCAACCAACAAAACAACCAGCGAACCAACCAACTATCCATATAACCATCCATCCAACCAACCTACCAATTACCCGCCAAACATTCAACCAAACAACCAACCATACCAACCCCCCCCGCCAACAAACCAGCCAGCAAGCAAGCGAGCACTTGATTTATTAAAGAAAGAAAGAACCCATTTGAAGATCTTATTACAGATGTTGTAGCGCAAACAAGATGATGATGAGGAGGAGGATGATGAAGATGATGATAATAAATGATGACAATGATGATGGGGTGGTAACGAAAAAGTTGAAGTTTAACAAATTACATCATGGCTCATAAAAACGAAACAAGTAAAAACTGTTAACGACCAAGATAAAGATGAATACAAAGGTGTTTTTAAGTAAAATGAAACAAAAAAATATATAAATAAACAAATAAAATTATAAAAATAAAATATATTGCACAGAAACAAACGAAAAATGGAATATTACGGGTGAATGTTACACTATAAATACTCACAGATACAGTTACCCACACACACACACCACACACACACACACACACAAACAAACAAACACATACTCACACACATATACACTCACACATACACGAACGAACATGAAAAAATATTGTATGTAAATAACAAATACCAAACAAAAATCGCAATACAACATTAGCATCAGAGCAACAATCACGATATTCAAATACACGTTGAATTCAGAAACCTGTGAATGGATAAATGACGTGGCATAAACAATGTGGGCATTATGACCATTCTTTGCAATGTGCTGGTTATTATATAGACGGGACAGTACATATTGCACAGTAAATGGCCATCATAAACATCATAACATACAAACACATACACAGGCGAACTGGCGCATACAAGCACATATACACACACATCCATACCTACATACAATCACATACACGCATATGACGTACATACAAACATACATTAAGCTGACAATAAACAGCTCAAAAACTCAAATGATAGAGTTCGGTCCAACCCTATTCTTGAATTACAAAGAACCATTCAAAATTCAAATTAATAATTTGGAATTGGAAGAATATTAAAATGTTAAATTTCTGGGCGTTCCCTTGACTTTTCGGGATCACGTTGCCAGCGTTGTCAATAAGCTCGCCGAAAACACCGGACAAATCAACAGGATAAAATCTTATCTCCAGAAAAGCTGTTCGAAACTATTATTTCATTCAAAGTGTATGCTTTATTGTGTTATAGTGTAACATAGTCTGGGCAGGCACGCACCAATGCTCCACAGATCCTGTCATATAAATGTAGAAAAGGCCCATCAGAATCGTCAACATGTCAAAGGTGAGGGCCCAAACCATGGAATAATCTCAACGAGTAATCCTAATTTTAAACAATTAAATATTCATTTTATGTTGATACCCGTATACAAACAACTTGCTAATAAAGTGCCTGCTGTATTAAATAACAATTTTAGACGTGCAACCAGTTGTCAGATTATTTACAAATAAATAAATCAAAAACTTATATACTATATTCGCGTATTTCATGTAGGCAATTTAACGTCCTTTTAAAAAGGCGCTAAATTGTTTTGGATTAATAACAGTTTAATTGATTGACGCTTTCATTCGTGTCTATTCTATTATGTCCTGTTAAGTTGTGTTTGTGACGTGTGTCTGATTGCAGATCTAGGAACATTCCCTCTTTGTACACACACACACACACACACACACACACACAAACAAACAAACAAGCAAACAAGCATACAAACAAACACACAACACACATACAAATAAATTAACTTCATAGCCATTATTATTACCACAATCATAGAACACTGATATTGAACAGACAGACAAAAGATGCATGTACGGTACGAGTAACACAATGGCTCTTATATAATGTTTATTATATAAAATTTTATAAAACAATTTATGAAATTCATCTAAAATTGGGATATACATCTTATGTTAAAGACGTTTAACATATAAACATCTTATATTTTTTACGGTTTTCTTATATTTTTCACTCGCATACAGTTTCATATTTATGCGAGTTCTTTGAAATTTTTTTAAATTAGCGTTCTATGAATGATCATTAATAATAATAAGAATAATAATAATAATAATAATGATGATGATAAATTGACAAAAAATCACGTTAAAACATAAAACAGATGAAATGACTTTAACTACACTTACAGTCGTTAAGCAATACAATTCAAACCTTACAAAACCGTTTCATTATAAGAACACATCAGAAAGGCTCAACAAAATGATCAGGACAAAATTTCAACAAAACGACAACGTATAAATACTATGATGTTATCGCAGAGACGCTTAACAACTGCAAAACAACACAACAATATCTAACTAGAACAAACAATACAACACTACAATAACATGTGTTTTATATAAAACTACACTAACAACAACAGTTACAACACAAACACAACAACACAGACACAACAACACAAACTAAACAAACAACACCACAAACACAGACAACAACATAGCCCATACAACGACACCAAAAACAATAACACAAACAACAACACAACAACAACACAAACAAGTGTTGACACCAACATTAATACCCTAAATCGTTTTATGATCGATTGATCGGCCAAGCAACAACAGTAACAACAACAATAAAAATAGTAACAACAACAATAATAATAATAAAAAATAAACAACAACAATTAAAAGAGTAACAACAACAACAATAAGTTCATGGACGCATGCTATAATAACAATAACGATAGTAATAATAATAACAATAATAATAATAATAAATTTATGAACACGTGATATAATAATAATAACAATAAGATAATAATAACAAGTGGACACAGGCTACAATAATAATAATAGTAATAACAATAAGTTTATGGACACATGCTTCAGAATCTTTCTCTACACGTTGACACTGGCAATAAATCACTTAGTGAAATAGTCAATAAAGAAATTATATATGTGTGTGTCTACGTGAGAGTGTGTCTGTGTGTGTGTGTTTCTGTGTGTATCAGTTTATACAATGTATATATGTGTGCAATTAAATTAAATGGATTTACAATCACTTATCTTTACAACACACGTGTGTGTATATATATATATATTATGTTGTGTGTGTGTGTCCATATAATGTCTCTCTATATATAATGTATATATAGATTGGAGTTGGTGTTTAGCAAATTATTCCTACCGTTTGGACATTTTCATCTAATTTCGCTAGCCGCTTTTCTAGAGAGTTTCTATCTTAAGTATTGAAAAATAACAATGTTGAATAAAGTTCTCTATTGGATAATTTTCTCCATGATCTAGCCATATGTAGATGCGTGTTTCTACAATACCAATGTTGAATCATGTTTTCAACATAAATTTCTACTAGCCATTTGATAACTTGATCCATGATCTAGCTGGATGTTGTAAACCTGACAGCAATGAAACATTTGCAATAATTTTCAGTTGTTAAATATAAAAAGTGTAAATATACAATCACTTATGGATATAATATCACTTCGACGGACACTACTATCTTTCTAAATAGATAGCTTGTTTAAGGAAATACGGCAACAACCATCAAGAATGCAACTCTTGGATATGTATTCATTTACGGACGGATATACTATCATTTCGACAGATACAACCACTACATAATTGGATTGCATGAATAAAATGGATACAACTTTATAAATTTAAATAGTCGGAGTCTGAAGTATCTAAAGCTTTCCAAAGCTCTACATAAAACAAGGTTAGATGTTTGAATTTTTATTTTTCTAAAATTATTATAGAAATGAAGAATTTTATCTTATTTTGCAATAAGATACAAGATATAAACTTACAAATTCTGATATAATATCTTTAATCATTTGTAATCATCTCCATTTTATCATTATCTTAACCATCATCATCAGCATCATTTTTGTTATATTACTCGATGGTTAGAGAGTACATGAGTGAGTGACAGTATATAGAAATATAGAAAACAATGATAGTGACTAGACAACTATAACTAAGACGCAGACGATGATGATGGTGATAGCGATGGTGATAATGACGTAGACAATGATGTCATACTGGACGACGATGATGGTGATAATGGTGATGTATAGATTAGATGGTGTATAATATAGCGATAAACTCAAATCTGACTCTAATCAATGGCTAATGATGATAAGAGAGATACTTTTGGCCTGTAGGAACGAATTTGAAGTTGTTGTTAATACGTGTCCAAAATCCATGAGAGAGAGATAGAGGGAGAGAAAAAGAGAGAGAGAGAGAGAGGGGGGGGGGAATAAAATGTAGAGTTATTTATAAATGATTTTTATAAATTAAATTAAAATTGTTTTTAATATCATAGGGATGGATGGCTATGCATGTTCACTACATACAAATTAAATAAAATATAATGTATATACGTAAGTTATTGTTGTTAAATCTTAATATTATTATATTGTGTAATTACAGAATTATGAACAAGAGTAATTTTTATACTCAATTAAATTTTTGAGCTTTGAAAATTTTTTGCGGATAAACCAAAAGTTTTGTAAAAAAACCTGAAAGTAATTCTGAGAAACATTTCAAATATTTGAGAACAAAGAATGAAATTTAATTTGTTTTATTTAAATACAAAATTTTTACATTTATGCGTAAAAATAAAAATATGATTCGGTTTAGGTCTGTAAGAGTCATTCCAAGACTCAGGCCATATAAAGTTTCATTCCCTGCCAGGATTAGAGAGCAAAAGTTTTCAAAAACTGTGTGATAAGCATAAAAAAAAATCGTCAATTAATTTAAGAGATTCTTCCAATTCAGTTGTAAACAATAGATTTAAACCAATGTACATAACACACACTTATCTAAGTATACAAACACATAATTACTCGCACACAAATCCAGTTTAATATGTTTCCTATCATGCTATATTGCATGCACACATGAGCGCTGAAATGACCATTTATGCATGCATGTGTGCGTGCATGTGTTTATTTGTGTATGTGTTTATTTGTGATGTGTTTGTGTGGGTTTTGTGTGTTTGCGTGTATTCATGTGTTGTGTGTGTGCATTTGTGTGTGTGTGCATTTTATGAATGCATGAATACACAGGCACAGATGTTGTATTGTATATTTAACGATTATGTGAATGCACGTGTAGACATTTAAGTTTGTGTGTGAGTGTGTGTTGAATTTGTTTGTTTGTATGTATGTGTTTATACATGTTTGTGTGTGTATGCATTCGTGTGATAAAAATTTAATGGACTAATTTTTTAGTCAGATTGAAGATTTTGATTAATCTAACGATTTAAATGTTTGAATAAAATGAAAACTTATGAATAAACAATAGTTTATTCATTTGAAATATAATAAAAATTTGTTTTTGATTTATATTAAACGTGAATTGATGCCTATACATGTTAATAATACACATGCATGCATGCATATAACATTTGTTTACGTTTGATTAGCGAGTTTGTGCGCGTGTATGTGCGTGGTGCAGATCATGTCAAATTTAATTTATTTCATTGTTTTGATGTTTTAACCCTGCATCTCTTGTTTATGTGTATGTTTGTATAGTAAGTAATGTTTGAATGTATGCGTGTGTGTGAGTGTATTTGTGCGTGAGTATATATGCATATATGTGTAAAAGTATGCAACAAGTGTATATATATATATATATATATATGCATACAAGTTTGTATGTTTGTTTTAGCTGATGTTTGTATACTGCAATGTGTGTATATGCATGTGTACAAATGTGTACTTATTCATGTGTAGTGTACATTTGTGTACGTAAGTTTGTTTCTGGGTCGTATGTGTTTTGGGTGTGACTTGTTTCTCTAACATAACTTTTACGTGGCATTGAAAAATTTGATGCAATGAATATAAAAATTTGCTTGTCTTTGTATTATTAGTTAACTAATCTCATGGCTGACTTTTATTATGTTGATTTTTCTACAGTTTATTCATCTATCCAATTATTTAATCATTTCAGAAAAATGAATGCAAACATTTACAATTAATTAGCTAAATTCATTTTAACCAGAACATATTTAATAATTAGTTTAATTAATATTACGACGCAAGTTTAATCATATATCTTAAAATAAATTAATAACCATTGTTATATTTCTGGCCAGTATAGATATATTATAATTATTATTATTTGTTGTAATAATAATAATATTATTATTAAAAACATATATGGATGATATACGATGCGATAAATGAATGAATGAATGAGCGAATGAATGAATGAATGAGCGAATGAATGATAGAATGAATGAATGAACGAATGATGTGAGAATTTAAATAATTTAACTTTATAAGAGGCTGATGATGTTAAATGTTGCATAAGCAATGATTTAATATAAAACTAGTATATATATTTTAATATTTATAATTATGTCTATTTATATTATGTTATCGTTATTATTTTTTAATATTATTATTTCTATTATTAAGTTATGAATCTTTAATATTTGTGTTATTTTATTTAAACTTTATTAAAAATATATTATTTCTTTAATTTAACTTTATTTAATGCATAAATAAACAAATTAATTCATTAATAACGAATAAATTAATACAATGGCTTGTGTGATTTTTGCTTTAACGATTCATCTGTATTTTCATTTTAATTGAACATGATTAACAAGAACGATATTATTAAAGATTAAACATTTTTAATCAAAATAATTACATTATTATTATTTTTATTATTATTAAAATTAGGTCTATTTTTCAAAAATTAACTTAAAAAAATTTTCATGTAATCCTTACCTTTTGATTTTTCATATTTTGGTCATTTTTTATTTATTTAATGTATTTATTTTTACATTAAAATATTAAATAATTCATAGTGCATAATTGATAATTAATTATTAAAGAAAAAATTTTATTAATAATTAATTTAATTCTCTATTGGCATCACAAATCGATACATTTAAAGATCTTATAATTATTAAAACTAAGCCTCACTATTTCAAAAAACGTTAACTCGATACAACGAAATAACAACACACAGTCTAAATAGTCAGAAACTAACTCAGAGAACATTCGTTTAATTGATATTCATTCATCCATACATAGCTAGCTAAGACATTAACAGACGTATTTAAAATGGGAACTTTTCATTAAGCTATCGTTTAGCTCGTTAATATTCATCATCCTTCATTAATACACACATGCTACAGAACGGAGAACTTATAATTTGGTTCATTAATAGTAATTGTATATTATATTGTATTATGAAAAAATAAAATTTTTTTCTTCAATATCATAGTAAGTTTGTACAATTTTCTTAAAATTAGCGATAATATCGCAGATACCTTGTAAGGTGGGTCGATTGTTTTAAACCAACGTAACATCAAACTTTGAAGCACCTCTGACAACTAGCGAAATGATGAAGAATTTGTCAATTATTTTCTCTGTTAGATGAGAGAGCCTTATTTTTTTAATGGCATTATCTCTTTAAATTCTTTTCAATTTTTCGTTTATTATGTTATTTTGAAGATATATCAAATAATAAAATTAAATTTTAAAAATTTTGTGGATCTAAAAAACTTTGACAGGGTAGGGCCCTGAACTATAATAGAAACATCAATCATTAACATATTAAACACACATAACCATTCATTTTTAATAGTGATTAACCGTTAGGTAGCATAATTTCAAACATTATTTCACTAAGAATAACACAAGAAACATTAGCCATAATAAAAATTATGACGGGAGTAATAATATAATTAGAATTAGAAATTCAGAGTCATGAGCGGATATGGTGTTGCAGTTGAAGTAGACGCGGCTAATAGTTCAAAGCATGCTCCAATGCTTTCTTATACACTTCACTGAACTTTCCACCCCTTTTGTTTACAATATTGATGTTGCTTGGCTCACGATGTTGATGATAGTTATGATTGTTGGATGATGATACTATCTAATATCATGATAATGTTGATGATAATGTTGTTACTAACGCTGTATCTAGGCGGGATGAGACGAAAATGATATCATGTTGATTGATACAAATAAAGATAGCAGTATTTCGAGAAATTATGATAAAAATTGTGATGAAATGATATTGAGATAACGACGATTCAATTGACGATGACGTTTTACTACAAATGTTGATGTCGTTGTCGGTGCTACTACAATGAAGTGAAGTGATCAACGAAATATAAAATTACATAGTCATGTGTTTGCTGTGTTGCGTATTAACTTTGCGCGTACGTTTCTATGGTTTTTATTGGTGTTTATAATTTATTTTATAAATTATATTATTATTTTATAAATTAAAGATAAATTAATTTTATCTATTTCTTCAATCAGAGTGTAAAAACTATAAATTTCTTTAATTGGCGTCAAGAGCAAAAGTTCACACCCTGCTCTTTATTAATTAACAACAATTCAGCTCCAAACTCAGACGACAGTGATCTATATATACACACAACACTAATAGGCCATTTAACTATTTTTTGGAATCAGAATAAAATACACTTATATATAAAAGATAAAATTTTCATAACTCTAATTTTGTTCATTTTATTCGCAGAGAAAGAAAGAAAAAGATGATATAGAAGACTAGAAGACCGGTTATGAATATTGATATGAAAACAGTAGCACTGAAGATGTAGATTCTGTAGCAGTTGTATTTTGTGTGTATGTGCGTGTGTGTGTGGGTGTGGTGTGTATGTATGCTTACGTGCCTGTGTGTGTGAGTGTGTAATTTGTGTGTGTGCGTTTGTGAGCGCGTGCAATTTTTCAATTAAAATTTATAATTTATTTTGTTATAATAATTGTTGTTGTTCATCCATTTTTTATTTATTCCAAAAATTATCGATTATCTCTTCCCATTATTTGATTTTGTATAACTTTTATCATTAATTTATATAATTCTGAAAAATATATAACAAGAGATTTTTCTTTTAAAAAATCGACTTATCACAAGAACTCGTGGCTTTATAAACTGACGAAGATGTCGTATTAATATAAACTGCAAGCATTTATAAATCAATAAAGCTATTTTACTTAAAAGGTATTTTATTTCAGTTAAATTTATAAATAGACAGAGAAAAAAATGATGAAACTAAATCAATAGACACAATTATATATATATATAAATTCTCACACACACACAAACTCAAGCAAGTGCCTATGTAATCCAGTTAGTGAACGTGAATCGAACATGCCGTGAATAAAATGGAATTATTATTAAAATATACATGAAACGATTTTTATATATATCTGAAAATAATATTGAAAATAAAATTATGTGTTTATTGAAATGCTATGAAATAAGCTTTCTCCCACTAACTTTCAATCAATATTTGTTTTTTTTTTACGATTGCGTTATAAAAAAAAACTAATTTTACTGATAAGATTAACCGTTTGATTAAAAATTGTTTATAAAAAATTATAAATAATTATTCATTTGAAAATGACATCAAAAACTCAAAATCAACACACACACGCGCTAAACAAATGCATACACAAGCAACACCAACAACGAATCGAACCATACAAAACATAAACAAAAACAGACAAACATAAACAACAACAGACAAACATAAACAACAACAAACAAACTTAAACAACAAACAAACAAACAAACAAACAACAAACAAACAAACAACAAACCGCACGCACGCAAGGGATCTCTTCCAATTTCAACTCTACTTGCACTCGGCTGAGAGAACGCCTTTCTTCATATTTTAGCCCTCCACAGACACACACACACACACACACACACATACACATTTTTATACCCATACACACGCTCACGTACACACACACATTAATGCACATACACGCGCAAACAAACCAAAAAAACACACATGCGTATTTAATTTAATTTGTATAAAGATATAAATATTGAGAGAGAGAAAGAGAGAGAGAGAGAGAGAGAGAGAGGAGAGAGAGAGATAAACAAAAAGAGAGATAGAGAAAAAAGATAGAGAAAAAAAAAGAGAACAGAGATGGAGAAATACCAATTTTTTTTATACACAATCATTATCAGTATTCCTTTTACCATGATCGTCATCATCACCACTATCAGCATCATCATCATGAGCCGCCATGATGGTAACCTTTGAACTCTAGAAATAAAGACTTATTAACATGTGCGTCTGTTTCTGTTATTGTGGCGTCCGCCAAGGGAGTGAATAGTGGAAGAATGGAAGAGATAGATCAAGTAAAGGAATGAAAAATTGAAAGAACAACATATGGATGAATGACTGAATGTCAAAATGGCTTGATAGACGGATTAAAAAAACAAATCGCAATTTGGATGAATGAATAAATAAATAAATAAACTACGTGAGCATCATATTAATAATAAAAACAACAACTTATCCTTTCTTTGTTATTGCGATCAACATATATAAAATTGTAAGACCGTAGCTAAAAACAAAATTTTAAATGCAGTGCCAGTTCAATTCTAACATTCGCTTAACAAATAAAAAAAATATCAAAATAAATCGGAAACAACAATGCAACATCTTGCAGGAGAAAAATAAAACCAATTCTTCAACATATCTTTAAAAATCATAAAAAAATACAACTAAAAACATAGCGTAACAAAAGTTAGAGCATGGAATAGGCGAAACAACTAAAAACAAAACAAAATGCCCAGCAGACAATGGCAAGTTGCAAATGAAGCTAAACTCGGGAGAAATTAAAGGGAGACTTTCTCCCTCTCTATCCTTCTCTTTCTCTCTCTCTCTCTCTTTCTTAACTTTTTTCCACCACGTACCAAGGAATGAACTCCGGGCCGGAACAGAGATGCCTAAACGGGTTAGGATCTTAGGACCACTTATCTTTGAAAAGTTAATTATTGTCTTATTACAATTTTTACGTTAACTTTCTACCGTACACTTGTAAAAAAAATCGACTGTCACTACCGATCCTTCGTTGAATTTAATTGTTCAATCAATTTCGTTCTGTCTACCGATTGAAGTTTTTTTGAGTTATGCAAATATGGATTACAAACGTGGTTTTCGTTAGTAAGTAGCTAGTGGGGGCGTTTCTAACCACAGCCAGGCACTTGTCGCCCTTAGCAAGCCACTGGTTCTTCTTAAGCTATTTTTTCTCCTTTTTAATAAAGTTTAAAATCTATAAATGATTGAATGTTCTTTGGTAATGCAGATGATGATGACGACGAAGACGATGACGACAATATAATGATGATGATGTTGGATGATGACGAAGATGAGGGAAACGATGGTGGTGATGTTGATAATGATGAAGAAGAAGATTATGCATGTGTTTACACATGTGTGTATGTATATATACACACACACACACACACACACATATATATATATATATATATATATATATATATATTCTTTCCGGCATTTTTGCCGGAAAGAATTTATAAATGCATATATGCAATCATATAAACTAAAACTTCATATATATATATATATATATATATATATATATATAACTGGGTATATGTGGGTAATATATGTATATAAAATATACGGTATATCAAAAAATAAGACTGGAATATATTATAGCAAGACAAACTATGGAATGAACAACTCACACAGCCATCCAAACCATGTCCATTCGAAACAATGGTATTGGTTGTGTAGGTATAAGTAGTCGTAGTGTATATAATATAAATATGTGAAGTAAATATGTATATTTTTGTATATGAACGTTGGTATGTCTTTGTGTGTTTAATTGCGAGTTTTGTTTATGTAATGCATTGTAATGTTATTTAATGAAATGCTCTTGTAATGTAATGTTATGTGATGGTATTTAATGCTATTCGATCTTATTTGATGTGATTGGATAGGATGATGTATAGTGGATTGTATTTTATTTATACTTACGTACAATCTATCTTTCAAGCAGTTTGTAGTTTGAGATTTCACTTTTTTTTCTGTTAATTATGTAGTTGGTTAAAAGTTATATTATTTTACTAAAACGATGACAAATTGTGTCATGATATATAAAAATAAAAGTTTTTTTCAGTATAATCTTGAGTTTAGCTATACCGGGTAAATAATTTAACTAGTTAATTAACTAAATTAAATTATTAATAACGGTAAATCTATAAAGTTCATAGCTACAAAAGTCTGAGTGAATGAAAAAAGCAGGTTTGTCAAATACGACACTTCTGTTATTTCCATATATTTTTAAAATCTAAATTAATTCTTTAAAATTTTCATTTAATTTTAAGATAAATCTTTTTTGATGATTCATTTTCCGTTTTTTACCTGTTTAACTTTCATAATTTAATGATAATTTAATAATAACAAAAAGAATAAGTTATATGTATTTTATTTGTTTGTTTTTTTTGACAATCTTCATTATATTCATTTGTCCATTCCTTAAATGATTCTTCCAATTTCCCTTCCATTTGTTCATTCGTTCGTTCGTTCGTTCGTTCATTCATTCATTCATTCATTGTTTCATTCATTCATTCAAACACTCTCTCAATCAATCAATCAACATTCAATCGATGTAGAAACGATAGGTCCAAAGAACCACAATGTTATTTCTTATACTGTAGATTCGATGGAATTTAACTTTTTTGACATAGTTTATCTTTATCTGATAGAAATGTCACATCACTATAATTTAATACATTTGAATACATCCTGTGTGAGTGTGTGTTTGCGTCAGTTTGTCTATCGGTCTGTCTGTCTGTCTGTCTGTCGGCGTGTATCAGAAATAATAGTTTCATTTGTTTCATCCAAGTTAACTGTTTTAAATGTCAAAACTATTTCAGATAATTGCTATTTAAAAAAATGTAATTAATTCGTAAACCCCAGACATCAACAATGATTAAATTAATTAATTAATTATAATTTATTTAAAAATTTTAATTAAAAAGATGGAAAATAGAATGAAACTAAAGCGAAGTGAGTAAATGCTGCACAAGGTTTTATCTTTATTTATAAATGGAACACCGAGATTGTCATATTAGGTGACGTTATCAATAAAGTAGAATGAAGTCATATTGGCATTGTTGCTATGTCGTTGTTTGTCTGTTTGTTTGTTCACTCGTTGATTTGATTTTGTTTTTGTTGTATTATCATTTGGTTTTGGTAATTTTCTGTTTGGCTGAAAAATTTTTTGATGAAAATTCTACAATGGAGTCGCGTGGTGGAAGTTTTTTCTCTGCATTGAAATTTCTCAAACAATTTAATCATTCCGCTAAAGAAAATGACATTCTTTCAAACTAAAAATAATACCTTCGCCATGAAACGTTGATCAATATTTATTGTTATCATTTTTCCCATCACCTCTTGCCAAACATATCATTCCAACCGACTCATTGTCATCATCGCCATTTTGCAACCCTCGCCATTTCGAAACGAAATTTTTAGTCGCTTCTCAAAATTGAAAATTAAAACCTAATCATTACCATCATTATTTTGTTGTTATTTTTATTATCATTTTTATCATCCTTATCATCGTCATCACCATCGTCATCGCGCCATCATTACCATCACTTCTCTACCACCACTGCCATCGTCGTCACCCTCATCTTCATCATCTTCACCAGAGCAGCAATCTATTCATCCATTTTGATGAGCCCGTTTTTTGACACGGTGTTCTATGCAATAGTGAAGATGATCGTATTAAAGCTATAGCATGTCGCATCAGTTCTGACGCGGTCTTAATAATAATGTCCATGTGTTTGCGTGTGCGTGTGACGTTGCGGATGTCTGTATCTGTGTTTGTCTGCGTGTGTGTGTGTGTCCGTCTTTGTATGCGTATGCGTGTTGTAGTAACGTACGTTAGTATGCGTGAAAATGCATGCATGAGTGTGTGTGTGTGTGTATGTATTAGGAATATTTGTTTTAAGGTTTTATTAAAAAACAAAAAGCACGTTTATACGCACTTAACACACACACACACATACACAAACATACTTATGTATACATACGTGTGTGTGTGCGTGAACGTGTGCATGAATGTGTATGTGCGCGTGTGTGCACGTGTGAGTGTGTGTGTGAACTCCAGGACGTGTTCTGTTCTGTCTTCTGGCACCTTGTGACAGTGCCAGTTTTTCGCTTGTTTTTTCTGGTATTATACGCAGTCCGTGTGTTCAGCTAGTGTATACTGCAGATTGTAATGTGTGTGCGTGTGTGTGTGTGCGTGTGTGTGTGTACGCGTGTGTGAATTTTGTCAATATCGCTAATCAATCAATCAATCAATCAATTAGCTTATAAAGCGCTATTTCCGCGATGTTCAACAGCGCTCCTCAATGAATTTTGAAAACAGATGGGTCTTGAGATCCGCTCTGAACTTCGCAAGCGATGGAGAAATAGTTAGAGAAGTAGGCAGAGAGTTCCAGAGAAAAGGACCAGAAAAAGCAAAAGCAGATTTGGCAAAAGAGTGTTTAACACGAGTTAAGAAAAAGCGAGAAGAAGAAGACGATCGTAAACCGGGGCGTTTAGGTTCAATTAATATATCTGATAAGTACTT
>NW_008703981.1:1041984-1145509 GCF_000326865.2 Helobdella robusta
TAATCAATCCTAGATAAGACTAACGAAGTAACAAGAAGGAGAAGAGTAGGATCATCAAGAAAAGGCAAAAGTTTTTTTATTCTACGTAGATGAAAGTAAGAGCTTCTAGCAACACTATTAATCTGAGAAGAGAGAGACATAGTAGAATCAAAGATAAAACCTAGACTACGAAACTTATGAGAGACATCAAGAGTTTTAGAATCAGGTAAGATAATAGGAGGATGTGTGCTAATGATTTGTGCTAAGAGATCGTGTGCTAATGATTTGTGTTTTTGTGCTATATTTGTCTGTCTGTTCATCACACGCAGATATTTATTTTTAAAACCAGTGTACGCCGATGTGTAAATTATTGCAAGTACTTGTGGAGTTGATGTCATTTGTATTTTGTATTTATTTACATTTATTGAAATGAAAAATTGATGTTATGAAAAATTACGTTTAATTCAACTTAAATTCTTCATGCTTATTCGCTATAAGCACGAAAGGCTTTCCAATGCTTTTGAAATCAACATATATCGAGTAAAAATATAGATTTGAATGCTGATTAGCTATTACTTTAACTAATTTCTCTGTCAACATTTTCATTTTTGCCAAATGCAGCAAACATATTTAGATGGTCCAATTAATATATATATATATATATATATATATATATATATATATATATATATATATATATAGATAGATAGATAGATAGAATGGACATAATTGTAGTAGCACATGATTCAACACACACACACATACCCGAACGCACGCACACACACCACATACACAAACACACATATACACCAACATACCCACAGACACACACACGTGTATACATAAGTATATATACATGTATATGTGCATGTGTGTTTTTATTCATGTGTAAGCGCTTAAACCTAAGTTTTTGGCTGATAATTTCAAGTAATTTACATCAATGTGACTTATACTTAAACGCTTTTTATGGAGAATGTTCTCCAGGTACTTTGTTGCGACAAAGAAACTTATTAATTTTTGTATGTTCTCCAGAAACTTTGTTGTTTCTTTATGTTACAATGTTTTTGTTTGCTTATACTTTTCTGTGTCTAGATAAAGGTACATCTTCCTCTGTATCCTAGTATTTGCTCTGTCCACACAACGAAGGGCCATTAATTTCCAATGCAAACTTTTCATCCATTGTATGCCTAGTTTTTATTTGTTTATTCATATAATTGCAGAAATTAGACAATTTACAAAACATAGAAAGAACAAAAAACTAAATATCACCTGACATAAACAAATCATAAAAATTGCATTTCATTTTTGTTCTAATACAGGGGTGGGCAAACTTTTTGCTGTGAGGGCCGCATTGAGAACTATTTGACCTTTGAAGGGCCGCACATTTACTTAAATAGCAAATTTTTTCGACTCGGGGGAAAGTTTTTCAAGATTTTTGGCTCCTTTTTTTGTCATAATGTTTGGCTGACGATACCCCTTTTGACTGAAAGTACCAATAGCACTAATTTGTATTTTTTTTTCTCAACGCTGCTACATAGAAGACATTTCATTTATGCTAATGCCATTCAGTGGCTAATATATAACATCAAAATGACCTCATAACGTTAAATCATTTGAATTGGCGGTGAATAAAACAAGTTTTTGAAAAATAAACGTGGCAGAGACGGCGAAACTTGACTTTAAATTCAGAATTTTTTAATAATGACACTAACGCGTAGACACACGCACGCACGCACGCACGCGCAAACACGCACGAGCGCAAACACACACACGTACACATAATACACGTAACATGATCAAAAATATACAAGCTATTCATACATTAATGAGTCCCTCAAAGCGTAAATGATATTGAATCAATTCGACTAATGCACTTGTGTTCCTGTGTTTTTATATGGGATATTCATTCATTTATATCACTATTTTTTGTCCGTCTAACTATTCATTCGTTTTTTCATCCTTCTTTCGTCCAAAGTTATGTTCATTCATTCATTTTTATTTATTCAGACTTTCATACGTTTTTCTAACCATCTAGCCCTTTATATGCTTATCTACTTAATCATTCCTCCACCCATTCATACATACATACGTATATCCATCTATCCATTCATCCATCCATTCATCCATCTATCCAACCATCCATCCATCCATCCATCCATTCATCCATCCATTCATCCATTCATCCATCCATTCATCCATTCATCCATTCATCCATCCATCCATCCATCCATCAATACAGGTTGTTTGGCAGACAGTTGGAGACTAATGAACATGTGTTGCTCGTTTTGCTTTCAGAGTTAATTAAAACACCTTAGGTAAGGTTCCACTTGTACGTATGTAAGTATTGAAATAGCTCCGACGCCCTTTCAAAAAATACAATGTTTTCATATGTACCTGCCAATTAAGAGAGTATAAAACAAAAACAAACTAAACCCGCATAAACATGTTATTAACGAAATCATAAACCGTTCATCGTTCGTTTTGTTTTTCCGTCATTCGGTTTGTCATTCATTCATTCAGTCATTCATTCAATCATCCATTTTTATTCATTCATCCATTTTTTCGTTTTATAATACTCCCAAATCAATAAAGGCGTAGCATTTTTTTAAAGTTAAAAATTTAAAGGCCATTATTTTATATAAATTCAAACCAGGTTTTTATCACCTTTAATTTTTTTTTAACCCCCGGCCGGCCGGCCCAAACATATATATATATATATTTATATATATTTCTTTACATATATACACAATGCACATACATACACATACATACGGCAATGTATAAAACACTGAATGTATAATAGAGATTGCAAAACATTTTGATCTGCCTAATCAAATCTAGCGATATGTGTTCAATATCCATTTTATTTGTTTAAAAAACTTTTTAAAATCAATCTAGTATCTATATTTGTATGTATGCTGATATAAATAATAAAACAAATAATAAAAGCCTTGAAATAATTTTCAACAGAAGACAAGCTACGTAGTCACTGATTCGATTTTAATTGTGCAAACAAGCATTGAGCCATTCAAAGGAAACAACAAAATGGTGTTCGACGCGACTGTTAACGACGCATTCGCCGATGTGATTCACCCTCAGCAACATGATTCTCAACGTCAAGGTCAACAAAGTCAACATCAGATGCAGTGCAAGCCACACCAACAAAGCCAGCACCTGGAACCTGAACTGGAACCACAACATCAGCAACTACAATTTTTCCAACAACAGCGTTTTATTTCTCCAGTTCAGCAGCATAGTCTGAACGGCGTCGATGACAGTTACGATTTGTTACCATTTAGAGACGACTATGATTGTCAGAGCAGTGGAAAATATGATCATGTACCCTCAGCAAAACAACACAGCTACCAACAACACGAACTACAGCCCCACCAACAACAACAACAAGTCGAACAACATCGCCAACCTCAAGTACTCACCATACACAGCCATCCAACTCCTGAATTATATTTCGAAACCGACCAATTTTGTTTCGAAGAACACCCAATTTCAACAACAACACCAACCGATTGTTTCTACAACCACAACAACTCTTTATTTCAGCCTGATAGCCACAGTTTCAACAACCTTCCAGACTCCGATTTCTTCCCAACCGGCAATGATGATTTCTACAACTGCTGCAACTACTACACAGAATATGCTCCATTTTACAACGACCAATTTTTGACAGCGGCGCCAAAAAATTTTTCAACAAACCAGCCATACCTTCCATCAAGTGTGCATCCAAATTTCTCATCAGAAACTTCTCCAGAGAAAGCAGGTCAGCATGAGAAAAAGTTTAGCAACGTGCTGAAGCAGCAAACTTCAACGTATAAATGGCTCACCATCAGGAGATGCAACCCGAAAAGTACGATGAAGAAATTATTTTTAGATTTTAATGTAACATATTCACTTATTTTTTTATTTATTTTATCAACTTATAAATCTAACACGAATGAAATTGTTAATATTTTGAATGAATGTCGCTGAACTACTGATGAAATGAACTTGCCCACTACGTGACTCATCACAGGTGCAAAGAACAAAAATCATCCGAAACCAGACGTTGCAGAAGAAAATAAAGTAAAAGAAGATGAACGCAGCACGTGCAACAACACAAACAACATCAACAACAACTTTAACAACAATAGTACAACAATAACGAACCGCAATATCATAACCGGCCTCAACGAAATTTCGAATTGCGCGTTTTACAAGCCACACCATCAAACTGGGCAGATGTACAAATTTCAAGTTTTCCAACATCAACAACAACAACATCCAGCCTGTGGCATCGACAACGTTTATTTTAATCAACAAAATTATGAATACGAATCTTCACAACAACAACAACAACAACAAAAGCAATACGACCAAATAAATCACATAAACTCTGGACCAAATGTGATGACATATGAAAATCTCATAAACAACAATGACATTAACAGCAATTATAACAGCATAAACAATTCTTCAGTTCTAGCCGAATATAACAACCTATACAACTACAGCAACAACATCAACGCCAATTATGAAAACATGGCGAACGGGACCAATCCAGTTAGTAACGACAATCACATCCCAAACAGTAATAACAACGAGCCGTTTAATAACCACCCGACGACCGCACCCAGTTTCATGAACGACAGCGTTAACAACAACAACAGCAGCAGCAGCAACTTAGGTAGAACCAACTTCACTAACAAACAACTGACGGAATTAGAGAAGGAGTTTCACTTCAACAAATACCTAACTAGAGCCCGACGTATTGAGATAGCCTCGACATTGGGACTCAACGAAACTCAAGTTAAAATTTGGTTCCAAAACCGGCGTATGAAACACAAAAAGAGATTGAAAGAAAGCAACAACATAATAAACGTTCACAGTATCAACAACGTTAATAGCGCGTCTAACAGGGTAGCTGCTAACGATAGCAACAACAACAACAACATCGTACAAAACCTCAGTAACGGCAAAAACACTGACTACGAAAAGGAAGACAAAAATAAATCACTAACGGCTTGTCTCAATGACACAAGTTTCAGTAGTAGCTGCAACAGTCGCAGCTTCAACGACGACAACACCAGTGATAGTTGCAAAAGCTCCAACAATAAGAGCAATAATAATGATGATTCTCATGAAATTGGTGAATGCAACAGTTGCAGCAACATTAACAATGACGGTGATAACTTCGGTAGCAGCGCTTCTCTCAGCGGCAGCAACAAAAGCAATACATTTTTCTCTGACTCACAACATATTGTGCAACAAAATCAACACCAACAACAGATTTCATCACAAAATTTTCAGATACAACTACCAACGCAACAACAACTCAACATAAGTACAATGGCGCATGCACTCAATACAACTACAAACAGAACAACTACAGTGGTGTCGAACGATCACGTGGGTAACGACTTCCGGCAAGTTCAAGACAACTTCCGGTCAAAATACAGCTGTTTCCGTCTTTCTGATGACGTCATCTCAACGTCTATGAAATCTAAAATTTTAAAAGCAGCAGCATCTGAGGATCGATGTGCTAACGACACTGTCTCATGTTATCCATTTCGCCACGTAGAATTCACACTGAGCTAACTCTAAGGCAGCTCAAATCGAAGAAGTCTCATGTTTCTACATAACATAATTTTTGTTTGCGCGCTGACTGAGTTCAATTGCACGATAATCTGATGCTTAGCTTCGGCGAATATGTGAATGGATGCGCGGGTATATTGTGTAGAAAAAGGCTGCAATTCAGTTACTTAATTATCAGAGTGCAACTAAAATTTTTGATGGGGGGGGCCTAGAGTCCCTGTACTATTCATGCGATGTGAACAAACATTTACTTGGTTTATTGTTGGTTAACCATTCATTAGCAGTTAAATACTTTTATAGTATACATATACTATACATAAATAACTGAAATACGTTTGAATTGTAACGGTATTGTACAGCCATTTTCTCATAGTAAATAAAAACAAAATGTCAAACACACATCATATACTACTGCCGTTGATTTGTTGTCTTGTTGTTGTTGCTTATGAATTTTCCTGTAAAAACCATAAAAACCGAGAACAGATAAATTACGTCATATCACGTGAACAAAACTTTGAAAAATCAAAGATTAAAGATGGTGAAATTAATTCATTATTTATTTACAACAATTTCATCGTGTTGAACTCGTAAAAATATTTTTAATCTTTTGTTTTTTCATTTTTGTAGAAGAAAAAAATTAATTATTCAACGAGCGTAACATTTCAAGTGTTCCTGGATCAAGTGTCTTCTGGTTTAAGTAAACAAGCATAAGAAACTCGGACAATTATTGTATTTAGTGTGACCTGAAAACGATAATACAACTTTTACGATGTTTCTGTCACAAAATTTGTACACAAAAACTAGTTGAATTCGATAAATCAATGATATTTTATACAACAGAACTTTTACAATGGTTTATTGCTCTTGGTATAATTATGATTCGTTGTGATATATATTATATATATATATCCATGTTTGGTGTGATTATTAGTTTGACTTTGTACGGTCGTCAACAAACGAGCGATAATTTAACGATACTTTTATTTTATTTGTTTTAGAGAGTTTTGTTTTAGAGTTTTCTCGGTTTTTCTTCGAATAAAATTTTCTCAAAAGTAAGATGGCTCAAGTTCCTGCCAGGAGAATGCTAGAAATGGAAGAAGAAATGAACAGGTTAGGAGGAAAACTTATTTTCCCTGTGTTCTAGACATTTTTTAAATTTCTGTGTAATTTGTGATAGCTTTGGGATGCTTATTAGATCAAAATTATTTTAAATTTAAATTTAATTATACTTATGCTCTATTACTATTTTCTACTACTATCAGCTAATGGGATTTTTACATTTGATGTATTTTAAAACACTAACTACTAACAACAGATGAAACATTTATTTAATATTCAAAAGAAGTTTAAGCTGTTTTTTATAGTACACTACATGTGGGTCAGCCAATTAGTCTGGCCCCACTGCATGTGTGTCAGCCATTTAATCTGATCCCGCTGTATGTTATTGAAACTCCAGGTTTGAGGAAGAAATCCTGAGTACAATGGATGATGGCAGTCATCGTTTTCAACAACCACCTCCATTGAACCATGGTCCACTGAATCACGCCCCTCCAATGGGTCACGCTCCTATTCATCAAGGTCAAGGTCCGATGAATCATGGTCCGCCTATGAACCAGGTCCAGATAAATCAGGGTTCAATGGTTCATCATCCTATAGGTATTAAATTAATTAGTTACAATATTACATTTTAAGTATTTAACTTGATTTACTTTGTAACTATTGTTAACTTTGATCTACTCGATTTACTAGTTTAATAACTAGATTTGTTTGTTTGTAACACAGTTCCTCCTCCACCACCACCGCCGTCATTGGGAGTGCAAGTTCGACCGTTCAACATGATCCCAAGTTTCATTCCTCCTCAGTTGAGGGCCCGACAAATGATGCTTCCTCCCCGTCCGCCACCAATGCTCCTCAGACCCATGCCTCCTGCTAGTTAGTATTCTTATCTGATAGATTATTAAATAACAACGTTGGACCAGTCATTTTAGACGTATTTTCAAATTTTTATTTTTTTTATCAAATTTTAATATTTTATTAAATATTTAATAATAACTATTGTTCTTTCCACAGTTCCAAATGGATTCCAGTCAGCCCAGGCTCCATCAATGATGAGCCGAGTACCTCCGCCTAACTCATTCAACTTCAGTTCATCGAACAAATCCGAAGAAACTCAGTACCATCCAAAGATTACAACACCCTCAGTTATATCTGCTACAAAAGTCGTATATTCTGCACCTCCAGTAAAAAATGTAACAGACAAAAAATCAACAGAAGCCACGAAACAAGCAGCAGCAGCCTCTAGTTCTTCTACTTCAGCTTCTTCAACTACATCGACAAATGTTAGTGTAGTTGCTGCAAGTGCTACAAATGGTGTCACTGTTAAAACAGAATCAGGTGTTAGTAAGAAAAAAGAAAATGATGATTTGATTGGTCCAAGTGCTAAGATGGCCAAGATGGAGTCTCTTGTTAAAGCTCCAATCAGCAATGTCAGTTTTTAAAACTTTAAAATTGTTTTAAATTTATGAACTTCTGTAGAGTTTTTATTTACATTTGTGATAATCATTTTTTCATGCTTTCTTAGTTGAGTTGATTACTTACTTTATTGCCAACTTTTTATATGAGGACTAATTTAAAAGTTTTTGAAAATTTTTCTGAAAAATTCATTAAAAAATTAATAAATTTTTCCTCTCCTACAGTCAAAAATAACAGTTAATCTTCAATCGAAAAACATTGATGGTACGAAAAAATCAGCAACAACACCAACGATGACATCATCTTCATCTTCTTCCTCAGCGTCTCGATCGACCACCAAAGCTTCAGCAGCAGCAACCACAGCATCGAATCTCTCATCTACCAAGCCAACCTCAGCAGCAGCAGCAAGCAGTCTGGCTTCAACTTCGTCATCGTCAGCAGCAAAACCATCAACATCAGCATCATCTGGTGGCTCCAAAGATAAGAAAGATAAGAAGGAGAAGAAGAGGAAATATGTCAGGATGGCAGCTGGAAATGTTTGGGAGGATGTCTCACTCAATGAATGGGATCCAGGTGAATTTTTTTTTGTTGATTTAAAATTTGTGAAATTTTTTTTCAAGTCAGAAATTTTTGAAATTTAAAAATTTGTTTATTAAATATTGACTGTATTGTTAAGCTCTGGGTTATATATTGAGGTTGTTTGTTGGCTAAAATACTTCTGTTTACAATAAGTTATTTACATGGTTTTTGTAAAATATTTCACTTATATTGGCATTAGTTGATTGTTGCCGGGGTACAGCATTACTATCTGCAGTTTTTAATCTAAATCTTTATATGAAAAACAAAAACGTGACACTTGCTTCCTACCTACCAGATGACTTCAGATTATTTTGTGGTGATCTCGGGAATGAGGTGACAGATGACGTTTTGAATCGGGTCTTCTCCAAATATCCTTCCTTTCAAAAAGCTCGAGTTATAAGGGACAAACGAACGAACAAAACCAAAGGTTTGTGGTGAATGGTTGTGTGTCTGTGAATTGTTTGTTTGCAAATGTTAATAAATCGTGTAAATTGTTCTTCGTGTTAAAGTGTGAACATTGTTTTTTGTTAGCCATCAGTATTGTTGTTCACTTTTCATTTCAGTTCCATTGTGTTTTTTTTTGTCCATAATTGTTTTATTCATTGTCCATAATTCCACACCCGGCTGATTCATATGTTCTATTGTTGTGAGATATTAAATCAGAAATCACAGACATGCAAGCTTCATTTAATTTCAGATAAAATACATATTGCCTAATGATAAATTTTCTCTTTTGTTTTAGAACAATGAATCATAACCAAACAAAATATGCTACCCACTACAATCACAACTTGATTATCAGGAAAATACACTTGTCTGTTTTTGTTCATTTAACAGGATTTGGATTTGCCAGTTTCAAAGATCCAACAGACTTTATGAAGGCGATCAGAGATCTCAATGGTAACAAAATGATAGTCTTTGCTGTTCTATTTGTTGTTTTTGCTGTTCTATTTGTTGTTTTTCTGTTATATTTGTTGTTTGTGCTGATATATTTGTTTTATATAGTGTGTTTTAGAGCTGTGTTCTTGCTCCTATCTTCTTCTAGTTTGTATTTTAACTAAGTGGATTGGCTAATTAAAAATATAATATCAAAATACGTTTTTTCATTTTACAATTATAAAATGAAAAACATTTATTATTCCAATTTTTCTTATGCCCCACTTCCCACCAACCAATCAGGCAAGTACGTTGGAAATCGTCCAATCAAATTGAAGAAGAGCTGCTGGCAGGATAGGCAATATGAGAACATGAAGAAAAGAGAGAGAGAGAAGAAAAGGCTTGGATTCAGATAGATGATGATGGGTGATGTCATATTATCGTGACGTCATTGCTGATGGGAACGTCATATTATTATAATTATGTCATCTCGCCATTCTTTCATACTATGATGGTTTTATGGTGTTGTCGTTTATCGATACAGTAATTGTAAATTCGAAAATTTTATTAGGTTACAAAAAAACAGTTGACTTTTTGGTTAATTTATAACATTTAAGCGAACATTAAAGTTTGATAGTTAAGTCAGTGATCAATGATTTATTATCGAATTAATCAACGTTTATTATCTGAAATGAGTGATTAAATTTTAATATTTCAGCTCTTCATTCTTATTCCATCTTTTTTTTCCTGGTTTTCCTCAGCTTGTTCTCACAATCACTTGGTCGCTAGACATTGGCAAGTCTATATATATATATATATGGAGAAAAAAAGTTCATATAATTTCACTCTATCATTATGATATAATGTTCTGATTATGGTTTATCCTGTACGTTTAGCTAATGAGATTAGGTGATGGAGACGATGTTCTTTATAAATTTACTGGTCTGATTGTCGAATGATATTATGACATGATAAATTAATATTTTGACAGCATCAAGCCAAGTTTTGTAAAGTAATTCGATGTAATGATAGATTATTAATGTAAAAAAAGACGTTTAAAGATATGAATTTAATTGTGTACAGCCTGACCTGACAGCCACTCGTATTATATTCGTATCCTGAAGTGCAGTTTGTCGTGCAGTCAACTTTTGCACAATCTAGTGTCATTCGTAGTTTATTAATTTTTATAATTAACTAACACAATTGAATGGAAAAATTCTCAAATTATTCTACTTGAATGGAAAAATTCTCAAATTATTCTACTTGAATGGAAAAATTCTCAAATTATTCTACCAATGTACTAACCACACTTCTTTGTCCACTTGCTGCATGTAAAATTCGCAGGACAGTTCTCATTCTATATGATAAATTTTGTGAAAGCCAGACTTAATTATTTGTATACTTTTTTGGCTTATTATTATCAATAAGAGTGGAATGGCTACCCCGGTGTTAACTAAATTTTTGGTTATGTCTTCCGGATTCAGACGGTCTTCATTCAAATTAACGTCTGATCCCGAATGATAAAAAATAGGATTAGAAAATATCGAGATCGCCATGCCTTTGTTATAAAACATACTAACTTGGCAAGTGCCTGAATTCACGCCACCTGGAAAATAGTGAAATATTTTCTAGAATACGTGAGTGCCAATTCATCATACACACACCATGTCAAAACCGTTTAATAAACAATATAATCAGTATTTTTTCAACCGCACCCCTACTGTGCGTTTAGGAGTTTGTTTGTTAGGAAGGATTAAATGGTGTTTGTTTGAGATTTAAATGAAATTTTTCATGAATGGAATTATAAAATAAATTCTAAGGACGTAAAATTATGATATTCTTAGTACATTCGACGCAAATGTTTTTACTTGATGGTTGAAGATTCGGCGTAGGTGGTTGCTGACATGAGCAATTTTGGCAGTTGTTTTCGTCCCACGCATATCCGTAGACGCAATCCAGATCACAAAGCAAGTCCGGACAATCTAAGCTTCGTAAAATCAGATTTATTTCACTTTATATTTAAATTTTTTTAATAATTTTTTAATATAATAATCGTAAATTGGCTGACGTATCTACCGTATTCATAATCATTGCATTGTATGACAGTGGAAAATAAAGAAACTGTAGATAATATAATGAAATAAATGTATGAGAACATTTTTAAAGGTTTAATATTGTATAATAAAACATATAAACGTTGGTTATCAAATATTTATAGGGTTTGATCATCAATATATATATATCCACTCGGGTGGATCCTATATATCCATTGGTGGATATATATATATATATATATATATATATATATATATATATATATATATATATATATATGTATATATATATCCATGGGTTTGATTGGGATATCCATGGTTATACCCTAACTATAAGATGTCTTTTCGTTGGCTAGAAATTCAATCATTAAAGAAATCAATGCTTGGTAATTAAATTTCGTTAATTAAAATGATAAATTGGATGTATGTTAAAAACCTTTCTGATGAGAGTTTGGTTGGTCGATATTTAATAAAATATGTGTCGATAATTCTTCAAAAATATAATTAAAACAATTCTAATTGTTCAATTATTCGTCCGTTATAAAGGTGATTGCCAAAAAATTCAGTTTCACTCATGGATATATATAGATATCCATGATTTCACTATTATACGTCTATGATTGTATCACTTCAATTCGATTTTGGGGAAAACATTGGACTGATTGATTGAGCGGTTGATTAATTGACTTATTTGTTGGTTGACTGGTTAATTGATAGTACAGTACCAAACAGTATCTTATTGAACAATGTAGCATCATAAAGTGAATAAAGATGTAGCATCATAAAGTGAATAAAGATACTTTTTTCAAAAAATTTAAAAATTTCAAATTTGATTTCATTGCGATATAGACGATGATGATTGTGACTGACTAATTAAAAAACATCAAATAAAACTTATAAAATAGGATGGGCAAATGACGTCATGTTAACAGTAGTTATTTTAATGCCTGTTAGGGAATTAGCAGGTATAAAGGTTTTATTCAATTCCTATCAAATAAATTTGACCAAATATCATACGCAGGCAAAACTAAATAAAGAAATAGATAGGAGATAGATATATGTAGATATATAGATATTTATTTATTCATTTATTTAGAAATATTTATATAGCGCAAATTAAATATATATATATATAATGTTATATTTACAATTCAAATTGTACAATTGTGTTATGGTGTAGTCTCAAATTATTTTGAATTCTCTCAGAAAAATTTAAACTTTTTACTATATACTAGTTACTTTTGTCAACAATTTACAAAATCTAAAAAAACTGATAAGGATAAAAAGAAATAGATTGCGAGATAGTTTAATTTTCGTGTTTTAATGATTGAATGGAATTACTTGGCAAATAAAACTTGTGTATATGTTCTATTTTAATTAAATTTTGAATAAAATATTTTTTAAACTCGCTCGCGTCATTTCTTTGAATTCGATATTTGGGATATTCGTATAAAAAGCGAGCAAAATTTTAATATTAATGAGCTTATAAATCTACGCATATTGGCTCAGCTTGGCTTGGCTCGGCTTAGAATTGGATGTTAAGCAAGGTGTCTCAAGCTATTTTGAATTCTCCCAAATTATTAAGTTTATATGTTTATAAAAAAGCAATGTAGCAGATTCAACCAGCCAACCAGAAAGTTTCGAAGGCGTTCGTTCGTTGACGTCAATTTAGTACAGTGTTATTAAGACTATAATAGTGTAGTACATATATTAAATAAGTTTTTTACTGATGTGAATGATTGAAATGATGAGAATGTATGGTTGAAACGAGTATAAATAGGAGCTGAGACAGCATGAAAAATCTGATCAGGCATTCTGCTTCGTTTGAGGCTTGAAGTGGTCTGCCTGATCTCACTTATTTTATTTATTTTTATTTATTTTATTATATAGAGTTATATAGATAGTTTTTTTTCGTTTTTTCATAATTCATTATTCTTCATTGGTTACTCATTGGTTCATTTATTCGGTTCATTCAGTTTGATTTATTGGTTAATCGGTTGGTTGGTTGGTTGATTGGTTGGTTGGTTGGTTGGTTGGTTAATTGGTTGGTTGGTTAATTGGTTGGTTGGTTAATTGGTTGGTTGGTTAATTGGTTGATTGGTTAATTGGTTGGTTGGTTAATTGGTTGGTTGGTTAATTGGTTGATTGGTTAATTGGTTGATTGGTTAATTGGTTGGTTGGTTGGTTAATTGGTTGGTTGGTTAATTGGTTGGTTGGTTGGTTAATCGGTTGGTTGGTTGGTCGGTTGGTTAATTGGTTGGTTGGTTAATTGGTTGGTTGGTTGGTTGTTTAATAAATGTTTGGATAGATGGGTGGTTAGTTGAACATTCGAATTTATTGGCTGTGTGTTTGGTTGATTTGACCACGTCCATACTCACAAGCATACATATATACATGTATAGTATATATAAATGTGTGTGCACATGTGTGTTATACAAAATGTATGTGTAAAGTTTATCTATCTTTGATACTTAACACAAGTGTTATTATAACCATATATATATATATATATATATATATATATATATAATAGTTATATTCCATATATATTATATTAAATATACATATTGTAACAACCTGAATTGACTTTTAGTTAAAAATCTAAAATGGTAGATTCACCTTTCAAAAACAAACAGCGTTTTCTCATGATGAGCTTGAAATAGAAAGCGAATGATGGTACATTAAGATTAGAAGTTTGTTTTGCATATTTCCGAAAATTTTCAGTGTTTCCTAGACATCATAATCGTAAGTCAATAGTTTTTTTTTTGGTTTCTAGTATTTAATTTACCCATTCTGATATCAGTCTGTACTGTTGTACAGTACAGTGTACTTTGAACTGGTACTCTCTTACTTTGCTTTTCTTCATTAACTACTAACTCTAACTCTAAATTTATAACTTAATTTAGCTTTACTCTACTCACTGTTTGTGTGTTTGTTAATGTTAATTTTTAATTTAGTATTAAACTATTAACAAACTTTTAACAGCTAGTTTGTTACTAACTTCTCAAACTAACCTGTCTAACATTTTTTAACTGACAAACTGCTAACTCTCTTAGCATCTTTCTTAGCCATTTTCATTTTTGTTATTCATTTTGATCAACAATTCAGAAGAATCGACTACCTACCCATCAAACAAAATGACATCATCATCTAAACTGGCATTTTATTTTACTTGCGGAAGAGGAACTGAAGTTTTTGTATGTGCCGAACTGAGAAAATCATTCATTGATTATTATACCAGCAATATAACCAATGACATCACAAAGGTAGGACGATTAAAATGTTATGATATGAAATTATTGTGATATATATATATATATATATATTGTCTTACCATAATTATAATAATTTAATATATAATTGTATATTTACATCAACTATATTTACATTTAACTTTAAATTGAATAATTGATTAATTAAATAATTTTGATTGAATTAGGATATAAATTATGAGGGTGGAAAGGTTTTCGTCTCGATCAACGCCACCACAGATAAAAAATTTCATTTGTACAGACTGCTAACCGGCATGAAATTCCCTGAAAGATTGTTCAGACTGATCGTGAATGTGCCGATCGACAAAAGAATTCACTCATATAAGCACGGTGTGTGTTAATTATTATTAATCACAAAAATTATTGAAAATAATAGTAATAATTATTATTATCATCATATTATAATACTAAAGATACTAAAGGCAATAATTAATAATAAAAATAATAATAACTGGCTTATATTGTTAGGGTTATAATGGTAGAACAAACCAATAAACTAAACATTAATATATGTGTATATATATATATATATATATATATATATATATATATATATATATATATATATATATATAATATATTGTTTTTTCATTAATATTTTTGATTATTCATAAATAATTTTTTTCACAAATTACATATCCTCCAGCTGTTTGGTTTTTAAAATCAAGCTTAGAAAAAATAACCGTGAGTGACTGGACAGATACATTGTTAACTTCTACAACTAGTTAGTTATTAGGTCATTTATTCTTTTTATAATAATAATTTTAATAATAATATTAATATTAATTTTTATTATTATTAGTAGTAGTAGTGGAGGTGGTAGTAAAAATAGTAGATGTGGTAGTAGAAGTAGTAGTAGTTGTCGTCGAAGTGATTGTCGTAGTAGGAGTAGTATCTTTATTATTTTCAGTTTTTTTCAATCATTTTTTGTTTAAAACTTCAAAATTAATAAATAAACTACATGCCTTATTGTGTTCTAAATGAGTAAGCGATACAATTTTCTGAACGTTATATCGCAACATCATGATTGCATTGATGTAGTTTTGTATAACTTTCTGTTAGTATAACTTTCTGTTAGTATAACTTACTGGAAAAGTTACATCATTAATGTGATTCAATGTAATGTAATTGGTTAATTTCACCAAAGATGGAAAGAATAGCGACAATGGCGTTGACAATGATGGCGATGATGATGATGAAAATGACAATGATGATGATGAAGTTAAAAATGATGATGAAGATGATGAAAAGGAGGAGTGCACCAAAGACGACGATGATGAATGTGAGTTAATCATTAAAAAGAGAAAAGTTTCAGGCAAATCTTTCAGGGTTTCAGCTAAATGTTCTGGCAGCATTAGTAAACTGTTTGATACTAATGTGAGAAGTTTTCTGGCCTTTTTAAATAATAGTTATTATTATTATTATTATATAATAGTTATTATTATTATCATTAAATTATAATTATTAAATAATAATATTGATATTTATTTATTTATAACGTGATAACAAAAATAAATTATATTATTTGTGATGATGATGACGATCGTGATAATGATGATGACAATGATGATGACGACGACTATGACGACGACGACGATGATGATGTATCAATCAGTGATATTACGTAATAGAGTGTTACGAAATAAGCCTCTCTGGAAATTATATTTTGAAGAAACTCTCAAGCATATGTGGGTGCAAGATTGTTGAGTTGACTGGCTGGCAGGTCGAATTAAGGAAACCAGATGTTGAGGTCTGTTAATTTGTTCGTTCGTTCATTCGTTTGTTCGTTCGCTCGCTTGCTCGTTCGTTTGTTCTTGGTTTGTTTAATTAATTATTTAATTAGCTAATTTATTCATGTAATTTTTTCATTATATTCATTCAGATTTCTTTACAATTGAATGACAAGCGTTTTATTGTCGGGACACCAGTGCTAAAGTAATTAAGAATATTTTTTTCCATAACTTTGAAAAGTTTAGCAAAAATGTAAAAATATGTAAAAAGGCATATAGAAAGAAATATTTATGCAATATAAAACATGTAAGCACACAGGCACATACACGCACGCATGCACACACACTAATACACACAACCGATAATAAAATTTTTATCATCTACACGTTACAATTCATATTTTAACTCCAAATTTTGAAATTTTTTTCAAATTTTCAATTCAAGTTCGCTATTATCGAAAAGAAGATATTTGAAACACATAGGCCTTAGAAGCACGATTGCATCCATTATAGCATCTCTATGCTCATTGAAGGTAAACATTACCTTGTAGAATTACATATAATTTATTATGCGTATTTTAAAATTACTTGGAAATGGTTCAATTTCCATTCCAAATAACAACCATCAGGCGGGTATGGTTGTGGCAGACGTCATGTGTGGTTACGGCACGATTCTCGTTGAAGCTGCCATGCTCTGCCCAGTAAGTACGCTACGCACCACCCGTGTTATTTTTATCTTATTTGGTATCTTTTTCACCTGGACGTTTCGCTTATTCAAACAAATAGCTAAGACCGTAAGATACCAAATAAGATTTAAAAAATTTCACGGTTGCCATTCCTTGAGTTGTGCAATTGTACATGTGGTTCTCTTTTTTTGTTATGTTTCAATCAATCAATCAATCAATCATCCAATCAATTTGTTTTTTTTAAAACCTTCATGTATGTATATTTATGCGTTTATTTTTATCATTTATTTTAATGTGAATGAATTAGTTAATTATATTATTAATTATTAACCGTAACTATTTTATTTTGAAAGGGTCTCATTCTGGTTGGATTCGATATTGATGGTGAAGCTTGTAACAAAATGAGGGATAATATAAAAGAGAGCCAACGTTTCAAGAACTGCTGTTCTATTGATGTTCACCAATGTGATGTTAGATGTATGTGCTTCTGTATCTGTGTGTTCGTATGTGTGTGTGTGTTTGTGTGTGTGTGTGTGTGTGATTTTAATTACACTTGCGTCTATTTTATTGAAATATTGTCTCCAGAAAAACATAACTCATTCATGTTTTAACTTCTAGTGTGATTTTTAAACTTAAAAAGGTATCTTTTTTTATAAAATTACAAGACATTCCTTTAAAGAATGGATCAGTGGATAGGGTTGTGTGTGATCTACCATTTGGCTTGAAGCATGACAGAACATGTAGCGTTGAGGATATTCTGATCTCTGTACACAAGTATTTCCATGTTTTAGAGACATCTTTCCATAGCTTAGCTCTGCTTGAATAAAATAAGATGGCCGTTGTAAATAACGTAGAAGATTCTAGTTTTTTTTCCATATTTTATAAATTTTCTTACATTGAATTCGTTTGTTTTGTGACATGTTTCTCAAACTAATTACATTCCTTTTACACTTTCGTTACTCTATTTACTCTTCAGAATTCTAAAGGTAGGCGGTCGGTGTGTGTTACTTTGTGGCGCCAACATGTCCAACAAGTTCTCCAAAGTAGTCCATGATATTTTTCAATGTGTCTTAGACGGGAAAAATGAAAAATCTCCAACGAAAGAGAAAGCTGTTGATTATGTAATGAAGTTATGCTGGGATAGCACTACACACGTTCCTAATTCAAACCTTGATGCGACTGCTGCGGAAATTGATTCTCTTTATTCTGGGCCAGATATCGTTGATGTGGCTTATAAAGATGCTACTGCAGCTTCATCACCTGACGCTAATGTCGTAGCCACAGCGACTACTGTTCATCATTCAGATGTCGATGTTTTCGTTAGTCATCGTAACTTACGTGACGATAAGTTATTGTTTCCTCACTACAAATCTAAATGGTCGAATGAATTGTTTCATTATGTCAAACTCGGTGAAACTCATGCATACATTTGCGTTTTTACAAAAATTTGTTAACGTTCGCTCGCGTTTTTATTCTATTTAAAGTGTCCTTATATAAGTTTGACGAAAACATCTTACCAGTTCTAAAAACTGGTCGACCATTTGAAATAAATTTATTTGAAAATACCCAATTCAATGAAATGAGAGATGAAATAACTAAACGACAATGAAAAACCTTTGAAAAGCTTGACTAAAATATTTACGTCGCTAAAGTTGTTGATGTATTGATATTTTTAGCGGGTGTTGGTGCTCTGGTAGTAAAGGTTTTTGAATCTTTGAAGCTTCCTCTGCTTATTTCTTCCGCTTTTTGAAGAACTTCTTTAGATTTGGACTCATCCGATTTACTTTTATTTATTATTAACCGTTTATGAGCTTTCTCCCTCAACTTCGCGATGAATTGAGCTTGCTTCCTTGATTTCCTTCTTTCCATCTCATTTATTAATCTTTTGCCCATGTTCATTGGACACCAGCCTTCCAACATTGCTACCGTAATACCAAACAATGCGAGTGAGCTCGCAATGGTCAGCAGCACCAACGAGTATGTGAGTGTTACCGAGTATTTTGGGTAGGACTGATGAGTTCGGCAGTCTTCGGCCTGGATGGAGCCTTTCTTTGTTCCTGTCCCTTGGCTTGAGTCGCACGGCATACAAGACTGTTTAGTGTTTTTTCGTTTTAATTTATTTCATTTTGAATAATTAATGTAAATAATGAATAGTAATAAATCAATATCCATCGAAAGAGTACTAGGAATATAAGAATTGATAATAAAACGAAATTTGCTGTTTATGGACATATTTTATGGTGGAAAGCATCTCTGGTTTTGTTTTAAAGTTGAAAGTTTTAAATTTTAAAAATTTTCAAACCTTTGAGCCGTAGAATGATTGGTAGGTATCGACAGGACATTTGTTGCAATAATTTATTAATCCATTTTCAGAGAATGTTCCCGGACTACATGGCAGGCAGATGGAACCTCTGTTGCGACAGTTTTTCCGCAATCTAAATCCTCTGGGGCACACGTGGAAGTACTGCCGCATCGTTAATAACTTTGTCGGATGGAAAGATACTATAAATGGAAATTTGGATAAAAATTCATACGCTCGGTGGGCAAAACTGGAAAAAAATTATAACTTTTTGTAAATAAGCAGCCATGAATGTTATGCTATTAAAACATTTACTTGCTTTATCATTTGCTCCAGATTTGAATTTATATGCAGTGAAAAATAATTTTTCATGCACTCTTCAGAGCATCTTGGTGATTTAAATTTGGGGTGAGGTAGTTTCCTAACGGTTATCTCCAGGAAGACTTCCGGTTCATTGTTCTCAATCATGGTGTGCAGCGTAACTCTTCTGCAGGCGACATCGTGCACATTGAACTGACACACTGACAGAGACACAAACCACATTTTTTTTATTATATTATATTTTATTTGAAGAAACATTTGAAGTACTCCAACCTGGTTGAGCGGCATCAAGTCGTTCTCTGAAGCCACACAGAAGCCCCTGCATTTCATTCAAAGATGCCTCAACGAGTCGTTTATGTTTGGTACACGAACCATTCAAACGAAAAACTAGTGGGAATTCCATTCCAAACATTGGCAACTCATAAACTGTCAGCCTAACAGTCGACGTTTTAAGTTTTTTAGACTTCAGAATTATTGTGCACGTGTACGTACCGGTGTCTATTGATTTGGCGTCAAGTATCTTTACAATTTTTTACAAATAATATTTTAGTTTAAGTAAAGATTTATAAAATATTGTTATCTCACCAGCAATCTGTATCTCTTATCTATTTGAAATCTTCTCGGCTCTAACGGTCCCGGAAGTTTGTGCCCAGTTTCGGATTTCCAAAATCCTTCGATAATTTGGGACTGCAAATTGTTCTCCACCTCACGCGATATCCATTCGGGAACGCAGTGAAGCCAAACATTTTCTTCTTGCCTGGCACAAACAGTTCTCTTCGCTTCCAACACACTAAAGTTGAATGCGGCAAGTTCCACTTTATCTTTCTCCTTTTCTGGAATGTTCTTTCCCGAAACATTGTCGTTTTGGCAGCTGACAAGGCACACAGCTATTATACTGAGTAAACCTAATAGAGTATGTCTCACATTTATCATCGTATTATTGCATATATGTGGCATATAGATAATAATCAATGTTTATTAAACAATTTTATCAACGATTTTGTTTTTGTGTTGACGTCAGATTAAAGGAAGACTAAAAAATTATGTCAAAACAATTGTTTACAAATCACGATTACAGAATTTTTTATTAATTATTCAAATAATTCAATTTTAATCCTTTTATTAGTTTTCTGGGGTACATATTTTTAGCAGCAGCAACGTCCACGTTTTCCTCATTTATATTTTCTAGCGTCAGAAATGGCGACTTGGAGAGTTTCAAATAATTACCAAGTAAGATGACGATACCAAGCATGGAAAGAACAACTATGACACCGACGATGGCCATGACCATGATGTGGCACAACCACAACGTTAAACTCTTTCCACTGTACTTCCTGGTGCAATTGGTATGCGATGTTGAAGCCATCCTTAACTTCGTGCCTGTATTTTCAGGACAGTAGTAGCACTCCTGTTTGCATTAATAACACGCAGTCGTGATAGGTATTAAAACTTGAATGTGAAAACTTATCCTAAATAATTTTCAGTTATTAAAATTGATTTACCTTTGCGCCATATTTGAATTGGAAAGTATCAATGGGACACTGTTCACATGTATCATGATAAATATCATCATTTGCAGTTCCAGGCTTGCACGGCAGACACATGTGCTCCACAACTGTATCTATACATTGAAAGCAGTGATAAAAACCAACTGGACAAAAGTATTGAAACTGTTTTTGCTTTCTATATCTACTTGGTACCATTTCTAAAGTATAATTATCTTCAAAAGATATTTGCTCTAAAAGTGAAAGAAGTGGAAGAACTTGTTCAATATTATTCTCCGCTTGTTCTTTCGTAACATCAAATTCATTTTTGTTGTCATTGTTCTCAGATTTGTAAAAGTTGTCAAAATCACAAGGAGGTGTTAAAACGATAATTTTCAATAGGGAATTCATCTTATCCAAAACCTTTTGACCACCTGGACAATCGCCAACGTAACCGTACGTTAGGCATGTCGTTAGGTACCTAATTAGCGGTTCCTCACATTCGGAATATAGTCTATAAGGGCAAACTATAATTTTTTCAATGGTTAATTTTCAACGATTAACCGAACAATCCAATCAGTTACATAAAAAATCTGTTATTTTTGATGTTCTAAATAGTATTTACTTACTCACTTATCTTGCCAGCATAATTTTCAAACTCCGAACATAACTTCTGGTTAAGTTCGGCAATAGTTACCACGGACACTGACAGTAGATAATCACAACTGGCGTTCGATCTGTACGTGAAAGGCATTTTTATGCCAACACTCGCAACTCTGTAGACTGTCAGATTATTGTAATAAACGTAATTATGTCTGGTCGGTGTGGTCACGTGGCATCTATACATTCCCGTGTCCTCCGAAACCATTGTGGATATCTTAAAATAGATAAGCCTAGAATTATAAATTTTTTCAAAATTTTCTCAATCGTTTCCGAAACTTCAAATCTTGACTGGAATGAACATCCATGAAAAAACGGAAACATAAAACTTTCCAAATACAAATTATAAATCTCATCCTATCGCTTACCACTCGCGTTCAAACTAACTTGTTTGGTCTAATGTATACTTTATAATAAAATGACCAACTTGTAGCGTCGAACCTCCTATCAATTCGTGCCTTTCTGTTTTGTTGGACTTGGTGAAAAGAGATCTGTCATATTGATCAAACCACTGAATTCTATGCCTTATTAACGGTGATAGGATATTTTTCTGAAATGCCAGAGGATTAAAAACAAATATAAATCAGTGTTAAATTGAGGTTATTTAATATCTTTTGATAGAATGTTTATGCAAAATTAAGTGGAATGTCTTACGTATAATTTGGTAGTACCATTTTTGTTTGGGAGGCAGTACAAGCTCTCATTGGCTCCAAGTTGACTATAAATTTTAATTACTGAATTGTTATACTTCAATAAGAATGAATCCGGGACTGCTTCATAAATGTCACTCATGAAATGTTTCCTCGTGTCTTTTACGAATTTGTATCTACTCACGTGGCAGTAAGTTGAAGAGGTGATGTATAACACGATCGGAATGATTGTATGCATGGTATCACGAAATCTAAGTTACACTCATATTGCATTCGATTTTATTGATGAGTTTGTAAACAAAGCACGTCATAAAAGTCTTTTAAATATTAATCCTCAACTCTTTAAAATACTTTAAACTCTCGGCCAATTAAAAATAAATACAAAACTTTGAATAAAAATTAACATAAAATTTATGACTCAAATGTATGAAAATAACTGATAAAATAATAGTTGCAAGTAGTTTCAAGTTTTGAAGTTTGTATTTGTCAAATTGAGCGTTCAGTAGTTCAATGTCTTCACGTTATTCTGGCTGTTGGACTTTGATCTGTCGAACTTCCACTGACACTACTTGGTTTTTCAGTTAATTTATTCCAAAATCTGTTTTCTTTTTTACCACTTGCAGCACTGTCCATACCATTTGGTTTACCTGGTTTGGCGCTAACATCTTTTTTGGTGAAATTTTTCAAAAATTTGTTTTTATTGGAAGGGGCATCCACATTTTTAGCTGTGTCAAGTGCGGTTTTAGGATTTTTCCCGAGATCCTTCGGCCCCGCACTGCTGATAGAAATGCTTGAGAGGCCGCTTATTGAACCAGGTCTGATATCAGGCCGTGTTATAGGATCGTTTAAATTCCTCTTGTTGTAAATTGTAAGTTTCTCCTTTTTCTCAATTTTTTGTTTAATTTTGTCATCGAGATGTTTTTTTTGGTGTATTTTTTTCGAGTGCTTGGCTTCCCGGATGTCCCGCTTTTTGACATTCAGCTTGGGTGACATGGTGGTGCAGTGAATGATGACAAAGCTTATTGCAAGTAAGAAGGCAGTCAAAGTAATAAGAAGCGCTAAATAAAAAAACACTCTAGCAAATATTAATGACCAAATGACTCCTGAATAATTGAAACACGACAGTTGGTTTGTTTGTCCACTCTCTAGTCCAGTTTCGGTTTGACCCGGGCACTTTATGCACCCCTGAAAAATGTTTAATAATGAGAACATGTATTTGAATGTAAAATGTGATGTATGCAAATGATGCTAACATATGATCCCCACTCTGCTTGGTAGGTGTCAACTGGACACCTTTCACAACTTTTATGTGATCCACCACGAGAAAATTGTCCTGGCATGCAAGGCAGACACATGTGCGAATGTTGGGATGGAAAATAATATCCTGGACTGCAGTAATGAACATACTTGTAGGAATACTTGCGAACGTTTCCTTTCACAAAGTGTAAGAACGCCGGTTTTTCAGGCAATCCATCGATATTGTCCCAGAGTTTTCTCAACTCCTCTGTTTCATTGTGCGCCGTGTCCAAATTTTTCAAGTAGACGCATTCGTCGATGCAAGTTGTGTCCACTGACACCTGGAAAGCGGGATAATAGTTTAGTTTTAAAATTAAATACTGATTTTTATAGCCGCCAATGTTTTTTTTCACTCTTTCTACTCTGTTTGATATTGTTTCAACGTTAGTGGTCTGTAGATATTTCTGAGCTTCTTCAGTAAAGTTGAAAATTTTCTTAAATTTTTTATCTCGTTTGACATTGCCGTTGTTTTTATACGAATCTAATAACGCATTTCTTGAAAAACTGTTTATGTTTTCAAATTCAAAATGTTCCTCATCCTCCATCAAACTTCTTTTCCACAAGTTTACATCTAATCGTCTCTTCTTTTTACGTTTTTTCCTTATGTAGTCCAGTTTGTCAGCTGTCGATTGCGTTGTACCTTCAGTGTGGTTAGCCATTAACTTAGAAGTTGCCTTTGATGAAAGCTCTGAAGTTACTGAATTGCTACTCTTATTAGGCGTTGTGGTTTTGTTTTCAGGTGGTTCATGTGAATTCAACGTTTGCTTAGTGCTGACCATTGTGTTTGTTTCTTGAGTCGTCTGCGTCGTAATTAAAATACTTTTCGTCACTGCAGGCACTTCCAAATTTTTATCCAAATTCAGTTCGTCGTGAATTTTTTTATACCTTTTGCAGTTGGTTAGTAGGGGCCTGACACTGCACAATTTTGCCATCAAACGGGGCTCTTGATCTTCCCCGTCGTGCCAGCATATGACCTTCTGTTCCTCCTTTCGGCAAAATGACTTGGCTACGTGTTTCAGTGGCTCCAACGTGTTCATTACCAAGTTGCAAAGTGAGTCATACGGTGGCGTCAAACAAGCTAATTCGATTGTTTTCTTGACGTTTTTTAGGCCGTAACACTGGTATTGATTGAGAAATGGACACAGCATCAACTCTATCGGGTCTACATGTTGACAAGAAGGTTCTATTTGGAAACGACATTCTTGAAAGTTTGAACAAATTAAGTTTTTGTGAGTAAAAAATAAATAACAATTAATATCATATCATTTTTTGTAAACTAACTCGAATCAAAATTAGGGTCGTTCTTAGGTATGTCTCGACAGAGTTCGTCAGTCAGTTTAACGATCAAATCATCTATATTATGGAGGGCATACGGGCAGGTTCTTCCAGACACTTTAAAGACCAGCGGGACTTCAAGACCAACGTAAGGCACTTTATAGACGACGAGAAAAACGTAGTTGACATACGTGACGTTCTCAAATTTAACTACGCATGTATACGCGCCGGTTAGGCTTGTGGTGATGTTTTGCAACTGTGGAATTCATTCAAATAAAAAATGATTATTTTATAATTTAAATATTTTATTTTTTAAAAAAGAAATTAATAATAGGGTAGAAAAAATGTTGAAAAATGGAAACAAAACTGAACTATGAATTTGATCTACTGACACATTACTAATATATGAACAATAATTTTTTTCATTTTATTTTCACAATCAGCTACCGACAAACCTTCAAATTTTTTATTTTGTCGTAAGTTACCCTCTCGTTCGTAATGGGGGATACGATGATTCCCGGAGGTCCGATCTGAAATAATTTTCACCTTACAAAATCTTTTTATCAAATTATCATTATCTATATCAACTTATCTAAATCATCCCTACAATTGTTATTTGCACCATAGGTTATCATCTTTATCAATCGATTCATTTTATACATTACAATTAAGTTAGTTATATTTTCTAGAGGTGAATGTTCGACATGCATACGTGTAAAATTTTTTGCAATATTAAAGTTATGTGGCGTGAAACAACAGCTAAAATACCTGCTTGTAATATCGAAGTAGTCGCTATTTTATTTTTATATAGAGAGTCATTTTCTCTAAAATTTCATCTACGTCCATTTATAAACTGAATTTATTATTACATAAATTGTAAAAAGAAAAGAAATTAGATCATTAATATGCCTGTAAAAGAAAAGAAAAAGAAAAGAAATTAGATCATTAATATGCCTGTCTTCTTAAAGAATTCCTCGTTAGCGTACACAACCAATCCCAAGATTAAATACCTAAGTTAAATTCCAAAATTAAAATCCATAATTTAATACCCATTCCGCCAGATTGGGATCGGGTTGTCCAAACGTAGTGGGCATGCAAGGAATTGTAATGGAGGTGTAAATTTTCACCATCGAATTTCTGTACGTTTTCTTAACCTCTTTCTCAAAGTCGCACCTCCGATTCAATATACTTAATGTTACGATATATATAATGTAATACCTCGAGTATAAGTTTTGAAATTTCATCATTTTATATTTTTTATTAATTTAGAATTAAAAGTAAATAAAAGAAAATAAAATATGACGTAAACATTCAATGTTATACCTACATTTTAATGTATTGATAGTTATTATTAACAATCGAAATTGACTTCGTAAAGAGAATTTATAAAAAAATGAAATAAAGTAAATAAATAAATAAAAGTTTTTTCAAGATAACCGGAAAACATGCTATAACGCTGTAAAAATCTAAACGAACGAACGAAAGAACGAACGAACGAATAATTAACTTGTGCCATTTGATACTGTGAAGAAATTCATCCCACATATGTGCAAGAAGTTTGATTTCAATAGCTGAAACGTTTCTAAATTTTTTAGAAAACCGAGACTAATAATTAAAAAGGTTTAGTGTTGATACATTTCATTTACCCGATACAATATCGTCAGTATTACATTAACCGATTCTACCTGAAGAAAATAATAAAATGAGAAAATGAGAAGTTAACAAAACAAAATAAAGGTTAATACAACAATTTTATTAAAAAAGTGGGAACTAGTGCATGCAAAAGGTCTTTAAAACGTAAGATGAACAAAACTTGCCGTTGCGTTGTTGCCCGTGTAATTCAAAATCCTACTCAGTAGATCGTGCCCCATTTAACTGAGTGAAGATGCTACATCCGTGATGTTGGAACTAGAGCAATCATTGTCGTTTGACGTCATGCAAAATGTTATCTGTAAGAATCATTTACGACTAAACAAAACCAAATATAAAAACATCTTTTTCCGAAGAAAAACCTAAAAAATGATTGGTAAATGGAAAGTCTAACAACTACTGGAATGATTGTAGGGAAAAGAGATCGCGGTCAACAACGAATTACATCCGTGAGGTCCTTGTGTCACTTGTTAAATATCACCACATTTCAACTACTACAAAGTGTTAAAGATAGGGTCTTGTGGAGGTCGATGGTCACCAATGTCCTGAAAGGATTAGACACGAGAAAGAAGGATTGAGAGAACTTGAACAGGAAACTTGACAATGATTTACGATCTACCGTTAGAAAAATCGAAAAATTAAACAGGAGGCTAACTAACGGAGAACATGTTGTGATTTTCATCATTAATTGCATTTCTGACAGTCTTAATTTAATGTATATAAATATATATATATCAATAAAATTCAGTTTTTTGAGCAGTAAGACGACGGCTTATAACCTGAAAGACACAATAATAAATGTGAATATGTGAAAATAGCACGTCTTTGTAAACATTATTCCCGTAAAGAGCTAAATTATCGTTCAATCTTTTTTAATATTTAATAAAGATGAGCGAAAGTGTTTCAGGTTTGTTTTATTATGCATTGTGCATTATATATTATTTTTTAATTATTTGTTTTATATTTCGTTTTCAGGAGACGATACGGAATCCATAGAGGTCAGTGTCAATTTATCAAATTTGTTTGTAACAGTAATTGAGTAATCAGTGTAATGAAATTATAAAAAAATTAAATTAAGTAAGTTATTTTTAGTTTATTTTGAGATTTTTGACATGACTTGAGTAATTTTTCTGGATTTTCAACATCTGTAATCAATTTTTTTTTCAATAAATTTCATCAGGCCAAGTTTTTTAAAAGTTTATCTCTTCATTCAATTTATTAATTATTTATTTAATAATTTAGTTTAGATTTTAGTTAGTGTTAGTCAGAAATCCTTTTCTACTAATTTATAAAGATCAGATTTTTAGTTTTACTTTTAATTATTAGTGTGTAAACTATAAAGTAGTAAAGTAAAGCTACTAGAAACTTATAAAATATAATACTATAAATATTTCTACTTAAAAACTGATTTTTTTCGGCTTTAGCCCTAATATATATATATATATATATATATATATATATATATTAGATTACGTCGGTTGGTTTATTATATATATATATAATAAATTAAATTTGATTTCAAATCAATTTAATGATATTTTAATTTAAAATCTAAACTGAAATTTTAGTATGGTCAGGATGACGACATTAGGTCAGAATGCAGCTCAACTAAAGATGAAGAAGACTTGAGAAGGTTTTTTTATTAATTTCATTTCAATTAAATAATCAGTTTTTATTGATTAGTTGGATTAATTAATTAATTAATTAATTGAGTGACAATAATTCCTAATTTGAAAGTCTTAAAATTCATACAAAAATTTTTTTTTTCAGATCCAAACTCCATGATCTGAGAGAATTTAAAACAAAAACTAAGACAAAACTGGTCTCCAAAAATGTAGTAACAGAAGAATATTCAAGGTATAACTGATTTTTATTCTGGTTTTTAATTAATTAGTTAGTTTTTTAGTTAATTACTTAATTAATTAGTTTTATCATATTTCTTGTAAAGTAGAATTTTATCAAATGATTTAATTTAAATTATTTTATTTTTAATTTTTTTTAATATTTCTATTTGAAACAGAGAAGAAAATCGAAAAGAAAGATTTCATTTATTGACATTGGATGCTGTAATTACATTTTTTGGTTTAATTTTAAAACATTTTAAAACAAAACTTCTACCCATGCTATACCATTTTTATCTATTCATTTCACTATAATTCCTACTAAATTATTATCACATTATTCATTGGCTGTTCATCGTCACATCATCATCATTAATATAATTGTAACCATAATTTTATTTTAATTATAGCTATATAATTATAGCCGTAATATCTTTATAATTATTAATTATAACTTTTCTCCAAAAGTATTCACGACACAAGAAGTTTATTAATGATTACATTCTATACTATGGGGGTAGTATGTCTGATTTTAAGAGAGACTCGTAAGTAAATTGAGCTTTTTTCTAATTATTTTTCATTTAAATAACTTTAACAATTTTTTTTTTCAATTCTGTAAAAAGTTTGTTATTTAATTATTATTTTTATTCTGAATTTTAGTAGTAAAGTCTAAAAATGATTCTTTGAAATTTAACTAATTATATTAAATTTCCAAAATAACAGTTTATCAAATGGAATTCTATTATAAGAATTGAATTATATTGATGAAAGTTATTAATAATTATGTTAGTAACCAAAGTATAAATTATAACCTGGAGATATATAGATGAGATAGTATACAGTATATATAATATATTTTGAATACAATACTACTACCACTTGAAAGTAAAATTTAGTACTTTTTTTTAATAAAACAGTTCCAAAGATAAAACAGACTTTGATGTAATTAAAGAACATCATAAGTTTCTATGGGACGAGGATGAATGTGAAACGCAAAAAAGCTGGTTTCTAATTGTGGCTCTATTTAGTATTTTTTTTGTTTTGTTCATATCCATTTTTTTTAGTTTTGCTCATTTTTTGATACTTTTTAGCATTTCAAAATAAAATTTTAAATGCGTGATTGTAATAGGGAGAAGAGGCTGGCTAAAAAGTATTACGACAAGCTGTACAAGGAGTACTGCATTGCTGACCTAACGTACTACAAACATAACAAAGTTGTATGGATGTGATGTGATTGGTTGGCTGATTGGTTGGCTGGTTGTTGATTGGCTGGTTGGTTGGTTGGTTGGTTTGTTGGTTGTTTGACTGATTGATTGTTAATTTATTTAATGCCATTATCATTTGAGTTAATGAATGACTGAAAAAATGAATAAATAGATGTGCAAGAAGATGAACAAAATCTTTTTCCAAACTTCATTATTTAATTTTAAATCAATAATTAATTTAATTAATTTTATTTATTTATTTAATTAACTGATTAAATCCAATCGCTTCTTTCAACCGATATTAAGATAGCCATGAGGTGGAGAACAGAAAAAGAGGTCGTTGCTGGGAAAGGTCATTATCACATGATCCAATTTTATAAGGATGTGACCTACATTTCTGTTGTCCCGGCCTAATTTCATTGTTGTCCTGACCCAATTTCGTTGTTGTCCTGATTCAATTTCGTTGTTGCCATGACCTAATTTCGCTTTTGTTATGATCCACTTTTATCATTATAGCCTAATTTCGTAGTAAAATGATGTGAATGTGATTGATGAATGGCAATGAAGATAGTGTTATAAGGTTAATTTGAGTATATTTACAAACAACTTGATAAACAGTAGTGAATGAATTTATAAAATGAAAACAAAATCTTTCATCTTCACCTCATCAAGGTCAATTTGAGTGTGGGGAAAAACACTGTGATGAGGGCGATGGCTTGAAGAGTTGGGAGGTCAACTTTGGATACGTGGAGCATGGGGAGAAGAAGAATGCCCTAGTCAAATTAAGTCAGTCATTTGATTGGTTGACTGATATTTCATGCTTGAATTTGGTTGGTTGGTTGATAGAAAATAAGTTTGATTGGCTGGTTGATGTTTAACTCCAACCGTCTGCACAGGATTATGCCCAGACTGCTCGTCGAAACTCAACTACCATCACAAGTGATTCATTCATATAATTTTTCTTATCACCGTGCCAACATCGTCCTACTAACTTTCTATCATTTCCATTCCATCACCATTAGATACACTCATTTGTTGAAATGTATCTATTAACAACGCATCACTGTACGTACATCATCATTGTACATTGTACTGTACATCATTATTGTTTTCCATTATCATTATTCTCCTTATTATTATTCTTCTTATTATTTTTGTTACACATTTTAGACGAAAAGAGATTAAAAAGAAAAAAAACAGGAAGCGGAAGTCACGTGACGGTATCGATGAGGAAGATGGCGACGATGGCGTGACTAAGAAATCAAAAAGGTACGACTCCGATGGTGACGACGACGATGATGAAGATGGTAGTGAAAATAATAATGAAAAAAAACCCAAAGCCAACGGTAAGTTTTTACATTTACATCTATTTTTGTTTTATTTTTTGGTTAATTTCCTAATTCTGTTCAATCTTGTTTAAACCTTTAAATTTTATCCTTGCCAATCTTGTAGCAGCATTTTCTGCTCCGTGTTACGAAATAAATGTCGTTTCGTCTCGTTTCGTTTTACATGTATTCGTTGTTTCGTCTGGAATTGATGTTTTGAAGAAAATCATAAATTTTATATTTTGAATCAGCAGCAGATAAAGCACAAGCTGAGGAAAATATCTGGTCAAAAGAAAGAGTCATTGAGAAAGAAAAGTCCAAGTTTGTTTGATTTTTATACTTCAATCAATCACACAATCAATCAGTTCATTAATTAATTAATCAATCAATCAACCAACCAACTGCTAATCAATGGCAGTATATCAGCAGCCCAACCAAACATTCATCTAATAATTTTATTGGCGAAAAAAATTCACTAACAAATTTAACCGTGACTGTTTTGTAACAATAACAATGACGATATCAACAACAACAATAATAATTATTACTAATTATTTATTATTATTAATATTATGAAATAATTATTTGCAGAGAGGAAGAGTTTGACGAGTACTTCGAAGACATATTTCTATAATTAGCCACCGATGATGATGAATGAATAATAATAAGAACAGAGGCGTCATTTGGGGGGAGGCAGGGGGGGCAATTGCCCCCCACAAGAAAAATTATAAAATATTAAAATTATAAATTATAAAAGTGTTAATTTTAAATTCTTTGTAAAAAGGATATAATAGGATATATAGTTTAGTAATTTTAAAACTTTAAAAATTTTAAAAACTTTAAAAATGTATAATTTATTATAATGTTGCACTGACGAGACTAGGTAGTCGAAATAGTAATATATGCATACATGTAGATAATGACATCTTCTGTAAATAGGAATTTTGTTAATAGTATTAACAAGTTAAGCTTGGTAGATCGGAGAATTATTCGAAGAATCGAGAAACTATTATATAGATTGAGTACTGTAAAAAACGCCGTGATGTTTATTAATATATATATATATATATATATATATATATATATATATATATATATATATATATTAATAAACTTACTTTATTAATATATATATATATATATATATATGTTACATGCTAAGTCATAGACCACATAAGTTCGCCCCCCAACCAAAATCTGAAATGACGCCCCTGAATAAGAAATTATGTTACTATGAAATACTAAACTGTAATAATAATAATTTTTGTTTCTTATTGTTTTTATCACTATTACGTTGTAAATAAATACATATTTTAAAAAACTCGTCATTTTCAGAAGGTTTTTGTGCCACAGATCTTATGCTAACAAATATATAAGAAAAATATATTTGTGTATGTGTGTGTGTGTATGTATGTATATATGTATGTGCGTATATAGCAAAAACTGATTAACATTTTAAAATATTCTAAATTAATAAATTCAAAATATGAAAATTCATTAAAGCTCCGGAACAAATTTAACATTGACGGAATCGGTTGGTATGTTGTAAATAAACCATCATCAACCAATTAACAAATTAGTTAATTAATTAATCAATCAATAATTTAATTAATTAAGAAACTATTTATAATCAAAAAAGGCACTACAGCTAGAACCATCGTCGACTGTCGCTTATATCAGTTTAGTATGCAAATACATGAGTGGATGTAAATTGTAGAACCGTTAAATTGCTGAGAAAATGATTGACTTTTCTATGGTGTTTATAATTTAATATTGCCTAACATTAGCAAGGAGTCAATTCAACTAACAATTTGATCATTCATTATTCAGTTTTTCAATCACTCAATTGGGTTACTGTCAAATCAAAAACCAATCAATCAACCAACCAATCAAATAGCCAATCAACCAACTGACCAACCAATCAAATAGCCAATCAATCAACTGACCAACCAATTAAATAGCCAATCATCTGACAAATCAATCAACCGACTAATCCGCTATTTGCGAATTCAATCAATCCACATTTCAATCAAACAGCCAGCCGACCGGCAACCACTTAATAATTGACTGCTTTCTTGACGGCTTCAAAGCACTTCCACTTGTCAGGTAGATAGAACGGTTCGAATACGTGTGGGAATGGCGTGTCGTAGCCGCAAACACGCTGAATGGGGCACTCCAGATTCAGAAAACATTCCTCCTGCGTTGGTTTTGTTATTAGGCTAGCTGATTTTTTTATTTAAAAATTCATTTTAGGTGTTTGTAAATGTTGGTGTTTTTTTAGTAAAAATATGTATTTGTATTTGTATGTGGTATTATAACAGTGAGTTAATGTAAGTTTTTGACAGATGTGTGCTTGCCATGCCACAAGTATAAACATTTCAAATCAATTAATTTACAAGTGTAGTGGAGCGATTGTTTGTATGTTAAATAGTTTATAAGGCTATTTGATATTAACGTAAATGCAAACTTGGATTTTAGAAGCTATCTCAGAAGCAAAGCCAAGAGTGACTGGTGCCTCGTGTGATATGATCAATCGACCTGTCTTTGATACTGACTGAATGTGCAGTTGTGATATATATCAATCAATCAACCTATCCATCAATCAGTCAATCAATCAATCAATCTATCTATCTATCAATCTATCTATCTATTCAGAGATAAATCTATTTAAAAAACCACCAGTCTATTCGATTTAAAAAACGGTCAGTCGTCAGATCAAATGGTAGGTCAATCATCTGATACGGGCGATTGAGTTAGTTTGTTATGAGGTAAAAATCAACTGGCCAAACTGCATTACAAAGACCTTGGCAACAGTTTCGGAGTCCCAGGGCAGAATAGTTCTGAGATCGATGACCTCACAAGACACCTTCAGATGTTCCTCCGCCATCTTTGCAACTTCCTGCAGAACGTGCACCTGCGTACCCCAACCGACCAACGTGACGTCATTCCCTGTTTGTGGTTGGTCAAAAAAAAAAATGGTTTTGCTGACGCTGTCTATTATGTTGATGTTGCTTGATTTTATAATTTATTTAAGCGCTTCATGAGTTTTTGATAATAATAATAATAACAATAATAATACATTCAAATTTCACAAACGCATACCCATCAACAAACATGTGCATCTACAAACAGATACACGCACGCAAGCACACACACAGACACATAAAATCATGACAAACCTTCAATAAGAACTTCAGCTTGTGAAAGTGGGAGTAGGAACCTCCCGATTGGAACTTCTTCAATAGCGGATCTGTACAGGATCTTGGGCTCAAAAAATATGCAAGGATTGTCATCTTCAATGCAACTGAGCAGCAATCCTTTCGCCTGGATCGGTCCTCGCGGGATTACTATCTGGTTGGTTGGAGGGATGATTCATTCATCCATTGAACGAACGAATGAATGAATGAATGAATGAATGAATGAATGAATGAATGAAAGAATGAATAAATGAATGAACGAATAGCCAAACAAACGACCTATTCAATGAAAGAATGAAAAAATGAACGAATAAAGAACAAATTCAATGATTAAGATGAGTACCTTAAGCCCGGGTACGTGAGCAAAGAAAGCTTCCGGGCTCTGAGAATGGTAGACAGCCCCATGACCCACCGCACCACACGGAGACCTGATGGTCAGCCTCCCACAATCGAACTGACCTCCTGACCTGTACCTGTACTTGGCTGCTTCGTTCACTATCTAGGTGGGTAGTTTGTTGTACGTGTAGGTGTACCTGGCTCCAATCTAACGCATAATAACATCTACTACATACTTCTAACATACTGCAGTTTAAAATGAAAAAATTTTTTTTAGAATCGTTTTAGGAAAATTTTCAAGACAGAATAATCAAACTATTCAATCAATGTTTGTTTAGCGTCCAGAGATCCAGTTCCCCGAGGTAGGACGTAATAATCAAACTATTGCAAATACATGATAGCATTTAAGAAACATACAATCAAACGAAAACGAAATAAGAAAGACACACATCACCGCCACCTGATCAAAAGCTGGAAATATGTAATCGGCGAATTGCATCTCGGCAATGACTCGAGCGCCAGCGCAGGCCGCACCGATGGCAAACCCTGCTATCCCCTGCTCACATAACGGGGTGTTGAAGACTCTGTCCGATCCTTTGTTAGTACATTCAGAGATGGATGCATGATCAAGTGAGTGAGTGGATGAGTGAATAAATGGATAAACTAACAAACAAATGAATGAGTGAGTGAGGTGAGTGAGTGAGTGAGCGAGTGAGTGAACGAACAAATGAATGAATTACACCCCACCATATTTATCTTTCAATCCAACAGTGCATCTGAAAACGCCTCCAAAAGCTACATCTTCTCCAAAGACCACTGGAAGAGAAATTAAGAAAAATTATAAAAAATAATTTTCATAATAATTATATTAAAATAATTAATTATATTATTTCAAGGTGGCGGTGGCGTTATGATGCAATGATTAAGGAGCCTGGCGACGCCGTTGCTACGACTGGCTTCGAATGCAAAGAGATCTAAGCTTGCAACATTCAGTTTGTGTTGTGTCTGTAGATGTTGCTTCAGAGAGAGTTCTGAGACCAGAGTGTCAGATTCGGATGAAAAATATCCAACTTCTAATCTGGGTTCGACTTCGGGTTCCGACTCCCAGGAAAAATTTTTAACTTTTGCATCATAATTTCACCTTATTGTCACTAGTAAATAGAAAATACTTTAAAAAACACTTAAAATCATTCATTTCAATTGCTTTCCTTAGTAAAACTTTTATATTTTTAAACTAACTGAAAAATAATAATGTGATTTTATTGATTATTTAAAAGTTATGAGACAAGAAAAATAAATATATAAAATATTAATTTTATAAAAAAAAATTATTCCAAAATTATGAGGCAAGAAAAATAAATAAATAAAATATAAATTATATAGAAAATTATTCCTAAATTATGAAGCAGAAAAATAAATAAATATATTATATAGAAAGCTATTTCAAAATTATGTAACAGGATTTCTACATGTTGTAGGATCTTCCGTAAGGGCAACATCCATGGCACTAGTTAGGGCCTGGCATAAGTTCATTCTTTTTATTTCACCTGGAAAATTTTTTTTCTAATTTTATAAATTATTTTTTAAAAATCATTTAATATTTCAATCTCAAAATTAACTTTTTGAAAATATTTGTCTCTAAATGTTTAACTAATCGACAAAGCATTAATCAAATAACATATGAATTTTATTTTAATTAAATTGAAATACTTTAAATACTACATTTTGACATTTCTGATCACAATTATTTTCAATCAGATAATTAAATAATTAAGATAATTTAATTAAGATAGTTAAATAGGTTTAAAAAAAACAACATTGAAATAGTTGTTAATAGATGATGTGATGGTACAATGGTAAAGATGCCTTTATTGCACTGATCCACATGCACTTATTTACATAAATTGAGTGTTTGTTAAAGACTACTTAAAAAGATTAAAGACCGGCATTATCAGGCACTTTGGATGACACATAGGAGAACGAGGTACTGTAGCGTCTTGTGTAGGCCAGACTCATTCTACATTCTGAAAATCTCTTTTGGAACTTCAATAGAGATGATGTCAGTGAAATTCCTTTCACTATTTTCCTAAGAGGATCTGTTAGCTTTTGGATAGGGGCCATTATGGCTGAAGTGCTATTTTTAAAATTAAAAAATGAGATTATAATTTAAATTTTTATTTTATAATCAGAACAACTTAAAATAATGAATTAATTAAAAATGGCTGGGCTCTGAATTAAAATAATTAAAAAATTAATTTACATTTAATATTATATGATTGACTTAAGAGTTAAGACTCTTAAGTTAATTAAATAAACCAATTAACAACCGTTAGTTATTAACGTAAGTAACTAATAAAACTGTACAGTACATTACAATTACGTTACTTACTTTTCATTACAGATTACTTACATTACAAAATTTACAATGAGTAGGTATAGACTAGACTAGAGATAGCAGTATGGCTCACTAACTAAACTACCTACACATACACACGCTCAAATACTTAAAAATGTGTCTAAAACTTAAAGTTTACTGGCTGAATTTTAACAATAAATGTTCTTCAAAACTAACCACTTAGCAAAATGTGCAGAATAAGAAATGACACAAAATAATTAGTCTCTATTTTTTGAACATTTGATCGCAAAACCAGCTTTCTTCCAAAACAAAAACCTAAATTCACTTTTAAACTAGATCTGAACGCGACGCATTCATATACTGTTGAATTTAATTTATTTTCAAAGTTATTTTCAGTAACATATATACACATATATGCATATATATATATATATATATATATAGAATATATTCTATATATATGCATATATATAATAGTCATTAAAGCTATTTTTTAGAATTAATCTGGCACAGTTTTAAAGTTGATTAAATTATACAACATTCATCTAATAGACAGGTCATTTCAGTTATAAAGTATTCAACGTCATTATATTCATCTATATATATATATATACATATATCTACAATGATATATTTCAGTAAGAGAGCATTAAGATATATTTCTATATTTTTCACATTTATCTATTTCCATTTAGTAAAATATAATTGATGATTTTTTTCCAATATCCATCTCCCCTTCCAACAGCAATACTTCTCCATCCAATGCTATATTTCAATTTTCATCTTTATGTAAGGTTACGTTACGTTACTTCTCCAACCAATGCTATAGTTCAATTTTCATCTATATGTTAGGTTACGTAGCCTACTAGCCTACTACCGTATGTTAGTATGCAGAAAGTTATGGGTTGTTATTTTGGGATCATATATATATATATATATATAACATGCTATATTTTGTTATAACATATGTTATATTATATATATATATATATATATATATATATATATATATATATATATATATATATATATATGTTTGAGATATACACAAATTTGATTCTAATTTAAAATTTAATAAACACGATTTTACCAAATATTGCACTAGGAAAACAGTATATAAACATTTTGACGTCTGATAATGTTATTTAAAATCCACTAAGAATGTTTTTACATTATAATATTAACGTATTAAATAAGACTTTAGATAAATTTAAACTATGTAATAACCATACTATTCACTATAATTTACAGAGTTCGTAGAGTCTATGGTTCTATTTTATATGTACTAAATCTGTAGAAACAGACGCAGACAAAATAAATGGGCTTATGTAACATCACAATGCCAAATTTCAGTTTAATAATTTTTTTTATTTACCATAGTTAATTTCAAAAATAGAACAGTGCGTCAGGTTTTTGAAAACTTTGTTAAGGTTGAGATTTGTTTAGAAGCCGGTTTTATGACGTTAAACAAAAGAGGTAGCTTGAGTACAAACATAACTTAGTACATGTGATCACAGTCGCACTTTACCCACCACCCAGACACACACCACTCAGACACACACCACCCAGACACACACCACCCAGACACACACAAAAACACTCACATACACACTATGCACATAAAACACACGTACACGTGTGTGTGTATCTATATACCAAATATGAATTATAAAGTCATTACAAATTTCGCAATTATAATTTTTGGCTATTGTAAGCTGTCATTTTTTATTTTTATACATAAAAATTCGTATTTTGATAATTACAGATATGATGAATAGAAACCTCTGGTCGCATGCTGTTTATTTCACATATATTATTGAATTCCAAAATGTTCTAAAAATATTTTAAATTACCTCTTTCAACTACTTCAATTGTACTTAGGTTGTAATAAAAATGGATCCTAAAAATAAAATTCATTAAAAAATTTTAGTAAAAATTCAAGTTTATGAATGTCGATATGAGTTTTGAAGACAGTGTAAGATATATACATATAATATTACATATTTACGTATTGGTTATATAAGCAAAGGTGTGTTAGATTTAAGGGGTCTGAAAAACTGTAGCTTGCCAACACAAACCCAATTAAAGATATTATAAGTTAGACAATTTAGTAAGCAGATAGTTATGATTATTTATTTAACTAAGCAATTTAAGATGCATGCAACGCTAAGATATTTCTAGTTAGAGCAGGGGTGGGCAAACTTTTTGCTGTGAGGGTCACATTGAAAACTATTTTACCTTTGGGGGGCCGCACGTGTACATTTTTCACGGTTGAATTTTTCTTGAATTGTTCATTTGTGGCTGACCGACCATTTTTGGGTCATTTCATTTTTCATATTTTTCTCAAAGTGCGTTACCCCTGAATTAGAGAATCTTTTAGTTTTGTAGATAGTAAATATTTATTCATGTGCTACTCGTCTCAACTGAACAAAACTTAAACTTTGTATCGGTCGCCTATTTAGATTACTCCTTTAAAAATGAATGGTGCACTTGAAAGCCTCACACTTTAAAATTTAAAATGTAGAATTTAATACATTTGGGCCATCATATTACGCAATATTTTTAAAAACAGTCCAAAAAATTAATTTAAATGAATATTTTCAAAATTTAGACTAAAAATTCAGTTTTTCTAGTTGTTTAACGGCGTTTCAACAATTAACGGCTCACTAATTCTCTCCTCCATTGAAATTTTTATGTCTTTTGATTCGCATCTTAAAATCTTATTCGCAACATAAAACTATAACTGCGAAATTTTAAAGAATGAAAAAGAAAGAATGAATCAAAATTCAAACAAACTTGAATTAGTTCGACACTCCACTTTAGTAGTTCAAACTCCCATGACCTTTCCAAAGGATCATCACTTCAAAACATAAAATGACACAAGCACAACTAACGAATTTGTTAAGTGGAGTATAGAGTTTGCTTGAAAAATTGGTCATAAAGTACAAGTTTGAATGATGAAACGTACGTACACATAAAGCAAACAAATGAAACACAAACATACACACACACAAATGCATCACACAAACACGCTCACACACACACGCAATGATGCATGCACACATTAAACTCATCATTCATTCATCTATTTATTTGCACTATGACTCGATCCAAAACAGAAGACTCTGGCATTAGTATTAACGCACAATGCAAACGTATACACGCGCGTACATATACACACACATAAATGCACACACACACACACACACACACACACGTACATAGCAGCCCAAGCAAAGATTCCAAAAGATGAATTTGGATTGAACTTTATCATTGGAATTTGCCATTTTATCACGTGGGTCTTTCATAATACTACTAATAATAATTATTGTTATTATTATTATTATTGTGCGTGTGTGTGTGTGGTGTGTGTGCGCGTGTGTGTGTTTTATACATTCTAATTTTATGTGGGTTTAATAACGACGCTGCAAACGAACCTAGCTCCTATATATGGAATAATAATAAGAGAGTATTTTGCGTGTGTTTGCGCGCATGTGCGTGTGTTTGTGTGTGCGTATGTGTAATTGTAGTAACTTAACTTTTTCATTTCGGCATTGTGGACAAGGACAGATTAATATACGCATGCTGTACTTAGGCTGCTTCTATATTTTTTCAGCATTTGAAACCTTACTAGCATTAAAAAATAGAAGCGTTAGTTAACATTAAGGGTAATAATAATAACAATAATAATAATAACAATAATAATAACAATAATAATAACAATAATAATAACATAGATTAATCAACATTAACGCTATATTGGGCCGGACGGTAGGTTGTTAAACTTTTTAAGCACATGGGAAGTTTTTAATTTGACGTTGTTGACAATGGAGCTAAAGTGTCACAACACAAACATGTCTTTGTGTGTGAGTGTGCGTGTGTGCGTGTGTGCGCGCGTGTGTGCGTGTGTGTGCGTGCGCGTGTGCGTGTGTGTGGGATGGGGTAGATATGAAGGGTTTGTGGGCTCTTTTCCTATAGTTACAAAATTTTAACGGAAAGAATAATTTTAGTATATTTATGAACAAATTAATAAATGAACAAGTGCTAATGACCTATAAAAGAATGCGTGTTCTTCATGTTCTTCATATTTTACATGTTCTTCTTTTTTTACATGTTCTTCATGTTCTGCATGTTCTGCATGTTCTTCATGTTTTACATGTTTTTCATGTTCTTCATGTTCTTCATGTTCTTCATGTTCTTTATGTTCTTCATGTTCTTCATGTTCCTTCATAAGTTACAACAAAATGTAATAAAAGTAACAAATACAGTAAATAAATACTTCACGTACTGACTACTGCTACTGCTGATTCGTTACACAAAGTCCATCAGGTAAAACCATCATCTTTCGCTCACTCTCTCTCTCGCTCACTCTATCTCTCTTTCTCTCTTTTCTATATATATATATATATATATATATATGTATTATATATATATGTGTGTGTTTGTATGTGTGTGTGTAGGTATATATATATAAATATATAAAAATTATATATATATATATAGTTCTCTTTTTTCCTCCCTTTCTCTTTCTCTCTCTGTATATATATATATATAACATTTTGTTACATACAATGAACTAAAATTGAATAAATTTCTTTATAAAGTTATTTGAGAAGTCTTTGCAAGATCGTTAATTATATTTTATTCATCTGTCTAGAATATAACTTTTAATTATTTTAAATAGTAATAATTAATGTTTGTACTTTTGATTTTCAATTTTTCGAATAATAACTAACTAATTAGATGGCTCTTAAGAGTGTTCAGTAACAAAAGAACGACCCAATTATAGACGTGTTCGTTGGTTAATCAATCAATCAATCAATCAATCAATCAATCAATCAATCAATCAATCAATCAATCAATCAATCAATTAATCAATCAATCAATCAATCAATCAATCAATCAATCAATCAATCAATCAATCAATCAATCAATCAATCAATCAATCAATCAATCAATCAATCAATCAATCAATCAATCAATCAATCAATCAATCAATCAATCAATCAATCAATCAAAAATTCACAGTTCATCATTCTCATCTTCGTCATCTTCATCATAATTTTAGTTATCTGATTGACCGTTTATGACCACAACTGGCCATTACACTATTTAAAAAAAATTTCATAAATTCTCCAAGAGATATGGATCAAAAAAATGGGTTCGTTGAATTAGTATCTGATTTTATTTTTGTTTTTTTTTGGGGGAGAGAGTGATAATTAAGTTAAACCTCATTAGAGAAAGTTTTGTACGCAACTCAATATCATCCCCACGACTCATTCCTTCGCTATTGTCAAAAAATCTCAACTAGATTATCATTGTCTCCGCCAATCACATTCAAGATTGACAACAACAACAACAGCAGCAACAACAACAGCAACAACAACAACAACAACAACTATGGATGCCCTTTCTTTTCCAGATCATCTCTCTCTCCAACAACAGCAGCAGCAACAACATCAGCAGCAACAACATCAGCAGCAGCAACATCCACAAATCCATCTTGCCACAAAACCAAGAGTGAGATAATGAGGGAAAAGGCGGAGAGAGCCAAAGAAACCAGAGGGCGATATTTGGATTATCTTCAGGTAAAACAAAATTTCTGGGTAACCTGATATTTTTGTTGTTGTTTAGGTTATTACTAATTTTATTCTTTTTGTTGTTACTAATGTCGTTGTTGTTGTTGATTTGTTGTGGTTATTACAATTTTTATGATCATTATTCGCCTCAAATACAACATCATCGCTACCTTCATTATCGCAGTTCATCGTCATCGTCGTCATCATCAAACGTCATCATCATCAGTTAGATAAATTGTTAGACTGCCAGCACCTGATGTCAGCAAGTGTAGAAGCCATTCACGACGAACACCTCTTCATAGTTACTCATCAGAGTATGATGATGATGACAATGATGATGATGATGATGACAATGATAATGATGACAATGATGATGATGATGAGGAAGGATGATTATGGTGATGATGGTGTTCTTTTTAATGATAACGATATGATGATATTGACGATGATGATGATATTGACGATGACGATAACAACAAATGGTGAAACCAATGATGGTGATGACGATGATAATGATGACTACTTATTTAATAATCCCATCAACACCCCACCAGCTTATGAGCTGTGGTTCAAACAAATCCTATACGACCTGGAATCAATCAGGCAGTTGTTCGCAAACGCGGTTATATTTTATTTCGTTTTTTTTAACGTAAATGAATAAACATGACGTCATCGTCATCAGCATCGTTATCATTACCAGTAACATTATTACCATCAATGTAATTTTTTCATGGGTATTAATATTATATCTACTTCTTCACTGTCATGCTATCAACATCTTCATCACTATCATTAGTTTTAATTGATTTGTTATCACTACTACTAATTAATTAATTAGATACTAATTAATTAATTAATTTAATTGAGTAATTTTGTAGATTATTGACGAAAGCAATTCCCTACTGATCATATCACGTCTTCACAGGATAACGGTTATCTTCAAGGTAGGCAATTAAAATTTAGATTAAAATTTAGATTGAAATGTAAACTAAATTATGTAAATTATACTTTAGAATTAAATTTAAAGTAATAATCAGAGTAAAATTTGAATTAAAAGTTTGATTAAATTTGAAAAAAAAACCGAAAAAAAAATAGATTCTTGTGGACCAGTTTCAAATTTTGGAGACCATGACTCCTATGGACTTTCTAGAATTCAGGTGATCACCGTAGTCGTCGTCGTCATCACCATCATCATCATCACTTCTTCTTCATCATCGTCGTCGTCATCTTCACCATCATTTGTCATCACCAACATTATCACCATCTTCATCATATCATCATCTTCACCATCTTAATCGTATTGATCATCAACTCAACCATCATCGTCGTCGTCGTCATCATCATGCTGCACGCAGAGGTTATTTGGAGGCGGGCTCTGGATTCCAAAGCCTGCAGTTCAGGCTTTTGGAAAACAAATTGGGGCTAAAAAAAGTTTGTCGAATCATTCTGTAAATTGTCTAAAAATGTTTCGTGAATTTTTTTATACAAATAAATCTACAGAGAATAAAAATAAAAAAAAGACAAAACAAAAAAACTTAAATTAAAATAGTCATATATTTCAATGAAATTTCTCTCTCTCTCTCCCTTTTTCTCTCTTTTTCTCCCTCCCTCTCTCTCCCTCTCTCTATATACTCTATATATACTCTATATATACTCTCTCTCTCTCTCTCTCTCTCTCTATATATATATATATATATATATTTATTTATATTAATTTATATTTATAACAGGAGAACAGAATAGAGTACAACAAGCAGAATTACGCCAAAGTCTTCGAGAAGGAACACCACGTGGAGCAACTGGTTGAATCAATTGAGGAGCCATCCCTGGTTGAACTTGTCATCGTACGTTCATTTCTTTCCTCATTATTTTGTTTCATTATTATTTTTCTAATTTTTCTATTGAGTGAATTGGCTGGTTAATCAATCAACTAGATAATGAAACAATAACTTAAACAATCAATCAATCAACCATCCATTGAACAATCAATTGACCAACCAACCATCCAGCCATCAAAAAATCAACCAATCAACAACCAACCAACATCCAATCGACTTACTAACCAACCATCGACCAATCAATCGACCAACCAACCATCCAACAACCAACCATCAAACCATCAACCAACCGACCGACCAACCAACCAACCAACCAACCAATCAATCAACCACCGAATGAGCAGAAGTGGTTGGAACGCACTCCTGGACTGGCTGTGGATGAATTCGACTTCATCCACAAGTACGAATTCGCAGTAAATCGTTGGTTGGAAGATGAGTACTACATTCCGGCCACTGTCAGTAACCTGTGTGCGTGTGTGTACGTGTGTTTGTTTGTGTGTTAGTGTGTGTACGTGTGTATGTAGGTAAAATTAAAAATATCATTGCGTGATTGTCTATCAGTGCTTTTATTCGACAGAAAATTTTTGTTGCATTTTGTTCATTCTTTAATGAAGACAATGATTTTATATCTCTAAATCATTGAACTGTCGATCCATACACATTTACAATTTTTTTGTAAATGTGTATGGATCGAATTGTGCGTGTGTGTGTGTGTGTGCAGACGAATAAAACTGCGTTTCTTTAATATAAACTACGCGCGATCATTTAAATATTTTTTGATTGCAATTGCATTCGAGATTTCATTTCTCACTTTTCAGAAAGAGACTGACCCGGATAAACAAAAATTAAAATTGGAAACTTACCAAAAGCAAAAGGTACCAAGAATGTGTGTCAATAGTAAATTAAGCGTTCCATAAATAACGCACCACAATAACGATGACTATCGAAACACCTCAAAATACTAAAAAATGAAGACAACCATCCCAAAAATTGCAAACAAATCCAACCAAAAAATCCACATCCATCCACTTCAAACCAGAGAGTCTTCGATGAAGTCATCAACCCGGAGAAATACAACCAGACGGTGGCTCGGGGGGAGAGGAGGTTCTCCCACAAAGCCTTCCAGGGGGCCCTCATGATCATGTTGTACAGGGACGAACCGAGATTCCACCAACCCTTCCAGATCCTTACTCTTCTCATGGATATCGATTCGCTCTTCACGAAATGGAGATGTGAGTTTGTCGGTGTCTCCAGCTGGCGGCATGGTGCTTACACGTTTCTATCAAAAACCATACACTAATATTGTTATCGAATACGAAATTATTGTCTGCCACATTCACCACGTGACTAAATGACCAGATAATCACGTGACAATGGTTCAACGAATGATTGGCAGCAAGATTGGGACAGGGGGTTCTTCAGGGTACCTGTATTTGAGGGCCACCGTAAGGTACGAACGATGCTTCTTAAACTTATTTTAAAAAGTTTTGCTGTCGAACTGTTTTGTTGTAGAAAAACAATTACGATTACTAAAATTATTTTATTCTCACTAATTATTTTTTCATCATTTCATTCCACATATAATCCCAATCTTTACTGCATCATCGCCGTTACCACAAACGCGCCACAACCGACAACATCGCGACCACACGAACGACAGCGACCGCTACAAAGTCTTCCTGGACCTCTTCAACACAGCCACCTACTTAATCCCGAGACACCTGATCCCACAGCTGACTGCCCAGATGAGGAAGAGACTGTCAGTTGCAATTAGGCACGGTATCTCGATGAACGATTCCGTAATTAAACAGATGGAAAGAGTCAGTATTTCAGACGATGATCTGACTGCAGAATTAAGCGCTGTGTAAATGCGTTCATCGGACGAAAATGACGTCATCGTCCATTTATACACAAAGGTACATACACTTATTACAGACCTTATTACAGGTGTTTGTTACATTATCTCGTGATGTGGCATTGTTACGGTTCATTTATAAGGTGATTAAACATTTAAAGAATCATTAAAAACCGTTTAATATCGAACTAAAACCCATGTCCTAAAATATTTTACATAATTACACCAACGGCATTACATCAGTCATTACTGTTAATTAATAAATTGAATTAATTAATTAATTTATATTAATGTTAATTAATAAATAATGTTTGGCAGAGGTTTCGTAGAGATAAATTTGATCTAACAGGTGTAAAAATAGCTTTAGAGTTAAATATTCACAAATGAATTATATACATATACTTACATGCATGCATGCATACATTCATACATACATACATACTTACATACATAAATACATACATACAAACATACATATATACATTAAAATACATACATACAAACATACATATATACATACATACGTACATGCTTACATACATAAATATACACATACATACACATAAATAAACGTTTATTAATTCACATTTATTTGATAAAGAAAGAGTTTCAAAAAATACAATGACAAAAGAAAGCATGTTGAATAATGAAATAATACAGGTATCAAACACCTTGCCAGAATTACTAGCATATGGTATACATATTTGAAAATACGTGTTGTTTGTTTATTTGTGTGTGTGTGTACATGTGTGTGTGTGTGTGTGTGTGAGTATGTGTAGAAGGAACGCTATTAAAGAAAGATAATTATGTACAAGATACAGCCCAACATCCAATCCAGACAGGATGAGAAATGGTTGAATACATGAACATGTAACAAAAAAATTCCTATTATTTTCGGGAATAAACGAATGAATAGATTCATTAAATAATTAAAAAAAAGAAACAAATAAATAAATATATATTTAAAAAATTACATGTATGAATAAGCAAATGAATGAATGTATAAGTGAATGAAAGAATGAATGAACAAATGAATGAATAAGTGAATGAATGGACATTTGAAGCATAAATATACCTAACAGTTATTTATCAGTTTGTCAGACGAGACAATGAATAAAATAAAATTTAGAAAAAAATACATAAACATAAAAAATTTCAAATCAAAAAGCGTTTCATTTAATTTATAAATACTTCTAAAAAATATTATTTCAATAATAATTTTAATTAATCATAACAATATTATAATTTATTACAATCATTTATGACTTAATGAGGCCTGAATATGAAGTACAATGTGATGCAGATGATGAAAAACATTATGAGACCCATGGCTATCAGTAGCACCCTGTTCTGAATTGTCCTGAATAATTTAAACAGAAAACATTCAATACTATTAAATAACAATATTTATTTATTTATTAACTATACTTCTTTATTTTATAATACAACAATTACAACAATGACGACTAAGTTTGCGGATCAAACAACAACAACAACACACGTTTAGACAACATTTTCATTTTCTCCGAGATCGGGGGTTGCCGTTTGGCTACCTATGATGAAACCGAAATACCCCTTGACGCCATTCCATCATAAGTAATTTATTTGGCTAATTTTTACGCAGGACGCCCTTCCTTACGCAACCACAGTTATAAGCGGTGGGCCTAGCCTTTGATGATCCAACATCACTCACAAGGCAGTGAGGGTCAGTTTAATGTCATAACCAGGACATAACTAAGTTTGCGGATCAAATTGAAAAAATACTACAATGAACTATTTAACCACCTACCTCTTCATCATAGAAGTTAAAACTCTAGAGCTTCTACCCAGTTCTTCATTTGTCTGATACAGCTGAATGGTAATAGAAATTCACTAGTAAATTGAAAAATTTGATGAAAAAAATCTTATTAAAAACCGAAAAAACATATTTAAAAACCATAAAAACTAATAATTTATTAAATATCTAGAATGAGATATTCATTTAAGAGTTAGCTGAATGTAAAAACTATTAGAAAATATGAAATTCTTATAGCTAGCAAAACTCATTATGAACAAAGAGTAACAAAAAGACAACTCATGAAATATAACTTTTACTACAAACAATTGCATTTATTAATTGTATAAAAAAATTGAAAACTTTATGAATAAAACTGTTTAAATAAATAAAAAACATAAATAAAGAAATAATTTAAAATTAAAAAAAAATTGTATACAATACCCTGTCCTTAGCTTTTTGTATGGTACTTCTTTGCAGATTTAAATCATCTAAAATTTGGGCCCCTATTTGCTCTACAATAATTTTTGTAAACAAGTAAAACAAAGTTGTTTATTGAAGATTTCAAACAATAATTACAAAACAAGCAAAAGGTTTATATAATAATTACAAGATATATAAATATAAATTAATAAACTCCAAATATTGAAAACTCTAGACCGGTTTCTAAGCAAATTTTATAGCCATCATCTAATCTTTGGGTGGTTTTTTCTAACTTCTCATTGTTATCTAACAATCTTGTTCTCTAAAGTTTCAATTTATTATTACAATAAATATATTTTATATAATCAATGAAATTAATTAGAATTAATAATATTAAATCATTTTATATTTAGACAAATTAATTGAATTTATCACATTAAATCATTTTATTTTTGGAAGAAATTCATTACATAATAAAATATAAACACGAAAGAGAAAACGAGACATAGAAGAAAAAAATTGATTAAAATGAAGTTTTAACAAAATTTTTTACATAAAATCCATACATACATAAAATACATACATAAAATACATACATACATACATAAAATACACACATACATACCTAAAATACATACACACATACAAAAAATTTTCTATAAAATGAAATCATGACAAAATTTAGAAAAAATAAAAATAATCAATCAATCAATTAATCTTCGTTTAGTGTTCAAAGACCCAGTTCCCCGAGGTAGGACGTTAGAAAAAATAAAAATAATTAAAAAAAGATCTTACCATGTCCTCAACCGACTGGGCATCATCATTCCCAAATAGTTCATCCCTCAGTTGAGAATTATAGGACATGGCAACACGAGATTTTTTCTGCCAGACGCCAAAAATTATCAATTTTCATGTTTTTAAAAATAAAGATATGAATACATTTATTGCAAAAGGGATTAGTTATAAATGTGTGTATGTGTGCGTTTGTTTGTTTGTGTATGTGAGAGAGAGAGAGAGAGAGAGAGAGAGAGAGAGAAAGAGAGTGAGAGTTTAGGCACACCACTTACTACTAACAAAATCTTTCTCTAATTTGATCAATTCAACTTCATAACTCTTCAGTCTTGTTTGATATTTATCTCGTTCTTTCTGTGTAATCCCTCTCACTTCTAATTCTAGTTGCTCTAACTTAAGAATAATAGTAAATAAATTAATTAGTTAATTCTGTATTAAATAATTTAATTTTAATTATTTCATTATATAAGTAAAAAAGTAACGCAGCTTTTAAATAATTTTACACAAATCACATATCAATGAAAAAATCTCAATACATCTCAGATCGCCATAGTTATACAACATACCATACATACCAACATAATTACACATTATCATTAATCATTTAATTAACTTATTTAAAATTTAATTAAAGCCAAGATTAAATTTACGAAATTCAAGTTAATTCAATTAATAAAAACTAAAGGTTTGTTGAAAGTTAAGTTTATTTTATATTTACATATAGTGCACAATACCAGTTCATTGGCCTCTTGAATCAGTCTTTCAACCTTTGCTGTGGCTTGTTGCTTTTCATCTGAAAATTACATAGACACTATTTTACAATTTATCATCAAATCTTTATACAACTTTTAATTTTTCAAGTATTAAGTTTAAATTTTCTTAATTAAATTAAATTAAATTTTAACTATTAATTATTAAAAAGTTAATTTCAAAAAATAACAAAAAATTAAAGGCTAAGTAATTAAACCAAAAGTTTAAATATAAAAAAAAACACGTACGTCCAGTTAATCTGTTTAATTTGTTAGTTTCTGAAATAATTTCTGCAGTTACAAGAGAAAATTGTTGTTCGTATGTTTCGATGAGATTTACTGTATCCGCCATTTTAATTAGGTTACTACTTAAGTTCATTTTTAAATTTAAGAGATGGTGGGAAACTCAAAATTGCATAACTTCATTGTGCGTACAGGCATCGCATAATGCATAATGGATATATATCCATCCATGCCTACCTTATAGTTTCACACATTGATGAATTTTCATGGTTTCACATGTGTTTAAGGATGAAGATTGAACAATTTAGCAAAGAATACATAAACTGTTACGTGTTCCTTTCTCTTTGCAAATCAATGAATAAGCCAGATTTAACACAGAATTGTTATAGTGATTCAAATAACTAACTAATACAAGCTTTTGGATAGGACGAATAATCAGACATATATGTGTGTACATGGAGATGCACATATAAATTTATATAATAAATGCATATGTTTGATCTTACTTGCAAATGATGGAAACATTTGAAGACAAATCGTAGTAGCATTGTTGTCTAAAAATTAGTGAAATTAAATATAGAAAGAAACAGTGGATGGTAGGTGTAAAGTGTGGTAGGTACACGTGTGGTTCTTATAACATGTACTCACCCTAATGTAAATTAACATGTATATAAGTACTGCATTTACATTACATTTGCCTAATGCCTCTAAAAATGTAATATAGGGAAAAAGCCATGCGGAAAATTTGCGAAAAATTTCAACAAAAATACGTTTTATTAGTTATATATACAAATGAATCGATACAGTTATTGGTACAATTATTTATAGATGTTTTTATAAATTTATACATATGTGTATTTATGCAAACATACATGAACTGTATATACTTTAAATTTATTTATAAGGTAATACAATCAATCTTTACAAAGTAATCACAATGTACTATTATTGCAAGCCATTTGATTAGCACGAATCTCATTCATAGCCTAGTGGTTGGATGTTCTTATGCGCTTGAATATATACATATATCTTATATATATATATATATATATATATATATATATATATATATATATATCTTTTGTATATATATATATATATACAATGTGTAGTTGACAATGCATTTACAATTACATGTATGTACCAACCACTATACTTTCAATGTTTTAACTTCCGTGATATATATAAATATATATATATATATATATCATTATTATATATATTACAGCAATAAATAGGTTGCATTTGTTACATGTAAAGTAATTAGTTAGAGTAAATTAGGTTTTATAATAATTTGATAATTAATTGATGAAATTTTGTTTTAATTAAGCGTCTCATTATTATTAATTTCGTCTGCATTTAGTGTCTATAAAAGTTAATTGAAGTTTTGATTTTTGACCCACCCTTGTAAAATATTTTGTAAAAAATTGGTTTAAATCTTTTATTAAAGTTGGACTTTAAAAATTTTATTTAGAGGAAATGGCAGACGATCTAACAACTTTATCTGAGTTAAATGAAAAAACGATTGTCGAAGAAATTAGAAAAAGATATGCTAGCAAGAAAATCTATGTTAGTTGTGTTGTATTTTTTATTAAATTAATTATTTTTGATTTTATTTATATAAATTTATTTTATTTTAATGTTGTCTTATTCAGTTTCGTTAGTAGTATTAAATTTAATTAGTAGCAGTAGTATAATATTTTAAAAATTATTTCTTGTTAGTTATTATATTTATTTTACAATTACATCAAATGTAATCTTTGTTTTTGATTAAATTAAAAATTAGATAATAATGACCCTACCTACATTGGTAATAAGTTAAAATTAAATTAATAAAAATAGTTCATTTAATATTAAGTTAATTAGTTATTATTATTAATCATCCACTTTTTTTAATAGACTTACATTGGTGATATTCTAATTGCAATTAACCCTTATGAAGTCTTACCAATTTATGGCTCAATGGTAAGTTTTTGTTATGATTATTTATACTTATCAAAATTTTTTGTGAATCATTTTTAATAAATTTATAAATAACATTTACAATGTTACAATATGTGATCTGAATAGATTTCAACATATATTCAACATTAATATAAAATCACATTTTATATAGAGCATGCAGAAGATATAGATAAATGTTTTCTTTTTTTTTACAAAAATATTACACAACAATATTTATTCTTGAATGAGTTAAGTACAAGATTTATCTTGTCAATCTCATTTTAACTCATCAAATATTCATACCAACTAAGGGAGAAATAAACCTGTTATTCACTAGTTCACTAAATTCAATAATTTTATTTATAAAATACCCTAATGCACCATCCTAAACAGAATTGGCTGAAGTATACAGACGTGAAAAACAAAACCGACCACGAGCCGCACATATACATCATATCAGATCGAGCATATCAGAACATGAAAAGAACAGGCTACAATCAGTGCTGTGTCGTCAGCGGGGAATCAGGAGCCGGTTAGGGATGTGCTGGAAATTTGAAAAATATTCAACTACTTGCGTCTATATCATAGAGATGTACTATCAATTTACTATTACTGCTACTCAGTTACTTTTATTTATACTACTGATTATTTAATTTTATTTATACTACAGAGATGGGATAACAACTTAGTACTACTTATTTATATTACTATACTACCTATATTTATATTTATGGCAGCATTAGAAGCAGTACTAGCAGTAGTACAGATTTCCAATTAGTTACAAGATAGAGGGCAAAAAGCTGGTATTGGAGGAAGTTTCTCAAACTGGAGCAATGTTACAAGTGGGGTTCCTCAAGGATTCGTATTAGGACCGTTGCTATTTGTAATATTTATCAACGATATTGATCTAGGAATAAATTCTAAAATTTAAAAATTTGGAGATGACACTAAATTATGTGCTGTTGTAGACAATGATAAAGATATTGAAAAAATATGCAAATGGGCAGAGGTTTGGCAGATGGTATTCAACACTAACAAATCTGCAGTCATACACATGGGACCGAAAAACATGGCAAACGTATTCAAACTTGAAGACACACCACTAAAAAATGTAGAAGAGGAAAAGGACCTAGGGGCGATAATTCATTGGAATGGTAAGGTAGCACGGCAATGAATTGAGGCTGCTTAAAGCGCAAACAGGAATCTGGGTTTAATAAAAATAAGAGTAAAGAAAAGAGATATGATCGTCATATCAAACCAATATAAAGCATTAGTTCGACCCAAGTTCGAGTACTATGTTCAGCTTTGGAATCCAGATTTACAAAAAAACAAACATATTCAAAGGAGGGCAACGAGAACGGTAATGGAGTGTCGCAGTATGCCATATGAAGACAGATTAAAAGTTGGTGGATTGACAACGTTTGCAAAAAAGAACAAGAAAAGATTTGATTCAGGCATACAAAATCATCACTATGAAGGAGAATTTGGAATCAGCGAAATTTTTTTAGCTTAAGACGAATAGTAAAACAAGAGGGCATAAGTGTAAGATTCTTATAAAAGAAATAAATATACAAATATATAAATACACGTTACAATTACACATTACTATTACACGTTACAATTACAGGTTACAATTACATATTACAGTTACAACTTGATTACAGGTAAGACAGAGAGCACAAAACTCATGATAGAACACATAGCCCAATTGTGCAAGCATGATGAGTCAACACTGCATGAGAAAATTGTTGAGGTGAATAATAATTATTAATTATCATCATTGTCAGTTTTATTATTGTTGTTGGTGTATAATTTGTTGTTTTTATTCTTATTATTTTTATTCTGATTATTATTATTATTGTCATCATTCTTGTTAATGCCAAATTTGATTAGCCACATTTTGACCAACACAAATGATGTTTGATGATGGTAACGTATGTTGCTAGTGCTTACTAAAATGTACTACTTATTTATATTACTTAACTACCTATATTTATATTTGTGGGAGTACAATATTAGAAGCAGTAGTAAAAGTAGTGTAATACTAATACGCATTAATATCTCTTAATTTGTTTTTCGTTTAAAATATTAGCAGCGTTTGATGTTACTTAAACAAAAAAATCCATAAATCATGTTACTTATTTTGAGACGAAAAACCTGACAACTTTGATATTTCCAAATCATCTTTTGTATTTTTGCATCTAGCGTTAATCTACGCACCCACTGCGTTGCATATGATAGGAGGGATCACTTTGCGTTCGATCCTGGTCACCGCAAAATCAGTGCCAGGTACCTTAACCATTACGCCATTCCTCTTTTGTTTAGGTGAACCCGTTGTTAGAGGCATTTGGAAATGCACAAACAGTCATCAACAACAACAGCAGTAGGTTTGGAAAGTTCATCGAACTCATCTTCGATGATTCTGGGCAAATTTTGGGAGGTTGGCTGTAAAGGCAATCAGTGATGATGTTTGTTACATTGAAATGATGTATTTGTGTGGCCATGTATTTGTGTTGTGATCGTTTCGACGTTCGTTTTAGCTAGGAATGTCATATTCCCAATTGCCGGTCACACGAAATTTTTCGACCGATCTAACTTACGGTGAAAAGTGTCGATACACCGTTCAAAACTACTCGAAATCCAAGTGTTCATACTGCGGCACTCGAGTAAAAGTATTCAGCGAGTACTTCTCGCCTCATCACTAAATTTTATTATTTAAAAATAGTTACAATATAAAGTGACATTAAAAAAAAATATGGCAGCCAAACTGTCAGAGTACTTGTTGGAGAAATCTCGTCTGGTGAACCACGGCCCTGGTGAGAGGAACTTCCACATCTTCTACTACTTCTTCGCCGGCCTCGATCAGTCGAAACTCAAGTGCAATATGATTTCCAAGCCCGAGTCACACAGGTGAGATGTGGAGTAGATTGGAGGGAATGAAACTTTAGAAATAGTGATAATTTAGAGGGTGATTTTTTTTTGGGTGTGTGTGTAAATTTTAGACATAGTGATGTAAGAGAATAAATATTTAGGGGGTGATTTTTATTATGACGTCAAAGGGTGCGTGCATTTGCGTGTACACACATGTTGTACAAGTCTGTGTACAAACATCTGCAAATGTTTTTGTGTTTGTGTGCATTAGATTTATAATTCGGATGATGAGAATTGCGGTGAAGATAAAAATGATGGTACTGATGTTTTTGATGTTGTTGTATGTTGTTTTTAAGATGTTTCGCTGACAGCAATGGTTACGACTACACTAAAAATTAGTAGCAACAAGACTAGCAACAAGATTTGCAACAAGACTTGCAACAAGACTAGCGACAAAACTAGCGACAAGACTATCAACAAGACTTGCAACAAGACTATCAACAAGACTAGCGACAAATAAGACACAGACAACACACACACATACACACACACTCACACACAGAATAATGGTAGAGAGTGATGGAGGAAAAGTATTCAGAGACACAACGCATATGAACGAATGCAAGCAGACGTGGAATGTCCTGCTCAATATCATGAAACATGTCGGATTCTCATCTGAGGTGGCATTTTTGTTCTTGTTATTTGTTGTTTTTTGTCGTTTTTTAGTTATTGTTGCGTAATGTAGTTGTTGCTTCTTGATGTTTGTCTATGCACATTTGTATGGATTTTGTGTGTATGTATGTCAATCGAAGTTCATGTACAAATAACATAAAATCTTGTAACATAACTTTCATACTTACTGTCATATTATTTGAATGAATTTTTCAACAACTAATTCATTCATCCAATCAGTTAATTTATTAATCAGTCAATATTATTTATATAGCGCTATCTTTGTAGATTCTAGAGGCTCTTTTTAACGTTTCAACAAAGACATGGCATACACTGGATTTCAAGCGAGGATCTGCTTGCGTTCGAACTCGATCCCTGCGATACAGGATCAAACGCTTTAACCATTACATTAAAACACCGGCACGTCACTCAGTCATAATTTGGTTGTTATTTGACGTCATGAAAGGAGGTGAACGGGATAGAAGCGGTACTGGCGGCCATCTTGCACATATCCGACATCAAATTCATTCCGCATCCGGAAACGGAAGGAGTATCCATTGAAGACGATGCCAAGTTGGCTCTAAGTATGTTGCCAGGATGATGATGATGAGGAGGAGGAGGAGGAGGAAGAGAACGATGATGGTGTTGACTGCTGTTAAAAATTCGTATCAATTTGGCCGTGGAAATTTGAAAATTTAAGTTTGAAATGGTTATCGATCGTTGGCCATAAGAATGATGGTTGAGTTTAGTAAATAAAATGTATTTGAATAATGAGATAAAACAAAACAATATTTCATTTGAAAATTTTCAAATTTTCAGCCGCTCAATTGCTTCAGGTCTGTGCAGAAAAGTTCATTGATGCCCTCATCTCATCATCCAGCGTTGTTGGGCGTAAGTTGTCGTCGTTGTTGCTTGCCTGCCTGCTGTTATGCTTTATTTACTGTCATCATCGCGATGGTCATCGTGCGTCTTTTCATAACATCATCATTATCGTTATCACACATCATTATTATCGTCGTCGTCATTATATCACCACACGACATCATTATTAAGGACATCATGACGTCATCATCGACACCGTTGTCGTCATCATCGTCACCACACATCATCATCGTCATCATGACGTCATCCTTCTCAGACGAAACGATAACGAGTATGAAAAATGAGATGCAGGCAAGTGACGGCAGGGATGCCCTTGCGAAAGCACTCTACGGTCGCATGTTCTCTTGGATTGTACTGCAGATAAATAACCTCCTAGCTCCTAAGAAAATGTATTTCGTGGCAGTGGGACGATGTTGTCGTTTGCTTGTTGTTGTTTGGTTGTTGGTGGTGGTGACGATGTTGTTTCGACGTTGTTTTGTTGTTGTACACGCAACTTCAGTTTTCTTTTATAGCCCTTCTTCATTTTGATGTTTCTTTATTTATTCATCTTTTTTTTATTCACCATTACGACTCTATTACATTTCTTAAAAACTGCAAACGCATCCAGACAAAACTCGTCCCAGTCGCAAAATTGGATCGGCATCCTGGACATATATGGCTTTGAGAATTTCAAGAACAACAGTTTCGAGCAGATGTGCATCAACATTGCCAATGAGCAGCTTCAACTTTTCTTCAACCACCACATTTTTAAACTGGAGTTGGAAGAGTATGCCAAGGAAGGGATCAACGGCAGCAGTGTCGTCTTCGTCGATAACCAACCGCTGCTGGATCTTTTCCTGGTCTGAAATCGAATTTCATATAATTTTTTTGAAAATTTTTTTGGGTTGTTTCACTGTGTTTTTTACTTTGTTTTCGAATGTTGTTTTTTATTGTTTGAAGATTTTAGAAGAAAAATTGTAGCTGTAGTCATTAATTATTTACCTATTAATTAATTAATTCATTCATTCATTCATTCATTTATTCATTCATTCATCTATCCATTCATATTAATTAACCACCGAAATAATTTATCCCCTAATTTACCCCTTAGCAAACAAGCCCTCCAGGAATATTCGCCCTCCTCGACGAAGAGAGCAAGTTCCCACAGGCATCTGACCAGACGCTGATCGACAAATTAGTGAAAAATATGACGGGCAAACCTGACTTCCAATCAACAAAGGGGCAAAGCTTGTTCTTCACTATCAAACATTTTGCTGGGCCCGTAAGTTTTGTATAGATTCTCAGGTTAATTTCGTAATTTTTAAAAATAATTTTAAGAGGAATCACTAACACAGACACGCACCACGTGTGTGAATGTGGTGGTGATTTGGTGATCACGTTTATCCTCCACGCATCACACTCATCGAGAGAGAGAGAAAGAGAGAGAGAGAGAGAGAGAGAGAAAGAGAGGGCAGGTAATAGGCGGGGTTGCATCTTTGTTACCTCTTCAATCCCAGGTTACTTACAATGTGGATGGTTTCCTGGAAAAAAACCGCGACACTCTGAGTGACAACGTGATCAATTGCCTCAAAGACTCAAACTGCCTCATCGTTTTTGAACTGTTTTCGCCGTTTTCTGAAATCGGAAGGTTTGGTTGCTGGTGGTCTTGTTTGCTTGGTAGAGGAGGGGATGTTTTTGGCTGTTGGGGTTGTGATTTTTGTTTGTTTGGGTGTTGTTTTGTTGTTTGGGTGATGTATTTTGTTGTTTGGATGTTTTGTTGTTTGTGTGTTTCGTTGTTTTTAACGTGTTGTTATTGATCAAATTGGCCTCGTTCAGCTGACTCCAACGTTATTACTTCTTATTTAAAAATTCTTCACACACGACGGCGTCCACACACTCCACATTTCTTGCATTTTAACCGGGGCGACAACAAATCAAACAACACCAACGCATTCCTCTTACTAATAACACATTCTTCACACACACCACACACACACTCTACACTCACACTCCACACACTTTTTCTCTCTCACACACACACTTTCTTTCACACAAACACACATTTAAATACCTATCCAGCATAAGCGGGACGGCCACAACCCGCAAGAGGAACATGAGGATGTCCCGTTTGATGGACGGGGTGGTGTTCAGGGCTACCCCCGTCAACTCGGTCAACCAAATGAAGAGGGCAAGCATTGTTGCTAAGAAGAGTGTGTAAGTGAAGGTGTTTGTTGTCGTTGTTGTCGTTGTTGTGGTTGTTATGCGTGTTTTTGCTTATGTAGTTGTCTATTCGATGTTTTTTGTTTTTGGTTCTTAATTTTCGTTTTTTTTTTTTTTGTTTATGTTTTCTTTGACCAAAATATCTTTCATTACCTTTTTTCAGGATGTCAAACCAAGTTGGAACAGTAGGGAAGAATGATCAGCTGATGCGGGGTTCCAAAACGTTAGCCACCAGTTTCAAGGTTGCGAACGCTTCAATTTTTTTTTCTTTAGATGGAATTGTGTTTTCTTTTTTTTTTAGTTGGTTGGTTATGGCGATTTCATTCCCAAATATGCGATGTGTGTGTGTTGTGTGTGTGTGTTTGTGTGTGTGTGTGTGTGTGTGGTGTGTGTGTGTGTTGTTTTTTGATACTTTTAAAATCAATTGGAGGAGAATTTGTAATAAAAGTTTGAGAAAACGTTGAATGAAATGTCACAAACATTAACGCAGGCATCGCTTTGCACTCTCATTGAAAAGATGCTAGCAGCCCAACCGCATTTCATCAGGTCGTCATCGTGTTACATATATTTCCTTGAACTATTTATTGCCATTTATTATTAGTTATTTTAATTTATCTCTTAATTTATTTAATTTTGAAATAAACTTAGATGCATCAAGCCGAACGCCATGAAGCAAGCTAGCAATTTCAACGAGAAGATGGTAACGGAGCAGCTGAACTACACTGGAGTGCTAGAAACCATCAAGATTAGGAAACTAGGCTATTCATCAAGGCTTCCATTTCTGGATTTCATACACAGGTCGCTTCAGTCAACTGTCACTTTCTTGCATTTTTTTTTCAATTTTTCTCTCCCAAAGTCAGTTCACGAATCTCGATCCAGTTTGAATATAATTTTTTAATAGATATTTAAATTGAAAAAACCAAAAACCAAATTGGAAAAGTAAACTGGCGAATTCGCCATCCAATCCAGACAATTCAATCCACATTTTTAAAATTTTTGAAATCAGGTACGGCGTCATCGGAGGTGTGTTGACGCTGAAGAACCCGGAGCAAGGCAGGGAGATAAGCTTGCAGATTATGAACAAGGTACAGATGACAGATTGGCAAGTTGGAAAAACTAAGGTGGGTGGAGTCTGACCTTTCTTCAAGTTACGTCAGTTAAATAATTAAAATTTGTGAAAAATATCATTGAATTGCAGTTACAAAATGGGGATGGGTTTATATCGCAATTGAAATAACTTTATTAATTCAGTACTTTTTTGTTATCATTCTGTGTATTAAGCAGCAACTGTATTTTATTGCGTTGAACCATATCTTAAATATTCATTTCGATTTTTTCTCAGCTAATCAGTTAACAACCTATCAGCCAATTAACCAACCAATCCATCAATTATTCAATCCCTCAATCATTCATTCCATCAATTAACCAACCAACCATTCCATCAATCATTCAATCCATCAATCAACCAATCCATTAATCCATTCATCAACTAATCCATCTATCAACCAACCATCCAGGTGTTTCTGAAGCACTGGCACATGGAAAAGTTGAACATATCTCTAACTGAAGCCAGCCAGCGAATCATCTCATGCCAGAAACATTGGAGGGCGACAATCGCGCGCCGAAACTTCCAGAAGATGCGACTTCAGGCTGAACAGTATCGCCAGGAGGTGGAAAAGTTTATCGCCATGGTGGCTCAACAACTCGTGGTCTTGGATGCAAAAGTCAGGCAGACTTCTTTGGAGGACGCTGCCAATTTAGAAGATGAGATGAAGGTGTGTGGTGTATGATGAGGCGTGTGGTGGAGTGTGTGGTGGAGTGTGTGGCGGTGTGTGATGTGTTTTATTTCATTCAAAGACGATGCGGAACAACCAACTAACTATCGCAACCTCTTTTTATCGAAAATAACCATTTGGCTTCGGTGTGTGATGTGGTGGAGTGTGTGGTGTGTGGCGGTGTGTGACATTGGTGGTGGAGTATATTGGAGTGTGCTGGAGGTTTGCTGTAGGATGTCGCAGTGTTGTGTGTTATTGCACAGTTGTTTGCGTGCTTTTAATATTTCGTTTTCACATTGTGTCTTCGCTACGACCGGCCATTTGTTGCAATTTAGTTTCGACTTTAATAATACTCCGATGTTTCTCTTTAAAGCACTGGCCATTTATTTTTATTTTGATCAATGTTTCCGTAAAATATATTGACAATCACGCCAATTTTTTCCAGAGAGCAAAAGAAGCAGAAGCTCAAAAGAATCAGCAGCAGCAGGAGCAGCAACCACAGTCACCACAGTCACCACAATCGTCACAGCCGGTCCAGCGTCGTCAGAAAGGTACAATCAGTGCAGCCGCTGGGAAGGAGATAGCCGCACAGATGAACGAGGGTAGCAAGAAGAAAGACATGGGCTCCATTCCTGAAGAGTTCGTTAATTTCTTCTTGACATTTTGTATATTTCCGGATTTAGACGGCGGCATGGTGTAGCGGTATGGTGCCTGTCTTTTAAGACAAGGTGACTGTGTACGAATACGGATCATCTATCTTATCTCTTTTTTTTAATTTTTGTTAGATAAACGAGTATTCAAATGCTTATTACCATCAAACGTACAGTTACTAAGATATTTTTACTCAACTTTTTAAATTTGAGTATATAATATATTTTATATAATTTATAATATAATTTATTTTTATATTTTTTTATTAGATTATATTTAAATTGGTTGAAAGATGGATACAAATTTGTTACAAGGTATCCGCTGACGCCAGATCCAGGTCTGCTGACGCCAGATCCAGTCCTACCTGAGGTGTACAAGCCCATCATGAACATCAACAATCCCGACCCATCTGTTGTACGTTATCCATCAACATTTGTTACTTTTTTATCTTTCAATATGCTTTCATTCTCTTTCTCTCACCTTCTTTATCTCTTTTTTTTCTTTCTCCCTCTATTTCTCTCTCTCTCTCTCTCTCTCTCTCTCTCTCTCTCTCTCTCTCTCTCTATTTCTCTCTTTCTCTCTCTCTCTCTTACTTCTTGTATGTCTATTTTTTCACTTCGATGAAGGTTTTCTTGCAAGAATCCCTTGTCAAAATGAACACACTGCAACGCGATATATGGTGCAAGATATATTTGATGGAGAAGAATGCCATTGTAGGCAAGCTCTACGTCAAGGATAAGGAGGTGTTGTTAGATGATTCTAACAACAACTACACTGGCACTCAGTACGTCGTTGTGGATTCTTGTTACTGTATCTGTTTGTATACGTTGTCGTTTGTATACGTTGTTGTTTGTATACGTTGTTGTTTGTATACGTTGTCGTTTGTATACGTTGTTGTTTGTATGTGTTAATGTTTGTATGTGTTGTTGTTTGTATGTGTTGTTGTTTGTATGTGTTGTTGTTTGTATATGATGTTGTTTGTATATGTTGTTTGTGTACGTTGTTGTTTGTATGTGTTGTGGTTTGTATGTGTTGTTGTCTTTTTGTTATTTTATAATGTCTTAATAGTAACAAATTTAATATTTTTCTAAATAACAATTGAAAAAAAAACATTAAAAAATTGCTGTTTGATTGAGACCGATGTACATTATTTTGAACAGTGTTGGTATAAACTCACAGTCGTTCGATCACCTACAAGATAGCGATTGCTCTAAAACTATTAAACACATTGGAAAAGTTATTTCATTTCATTTGTTCATTACGTCTTTGTCTCATCAGCCTCGGCTATACTCTTTATAACATGATATTTAATTTTTTTTTATTTAATTTTATTTTAATTTTTATAAATAAAATTTTAATAGCGAAATATACACTAGTGATTTTTGACCGATATTTTTGGTTCGATTCCAAGAAATTTTTCATCAATCAACGCTCAGTAACTAGGCCCATGTGCAATAATATCTTAATGTTGTTTCTCACTATGTATCTAGGGATTTAAATTATCCCATGACGAATCCTTCAATGTTTATCTGACCTCATACACGAGTCTCAATGTCTACGTTAATGGTGCCAACGAACCCGAGAAAAACTGTTTCCCCAAAGGACTGGACAAAAAGAATCACAAACTATCTAAAGAAAAAACCAAGGTTTTGTTTTTTTTTTGTTTTTCTGTTTTTTTTAATTTTTGGTTTTAGTTTTGATTTTTTTTTATTGGTGAAAAAGTATACGCTCTACAAATTCAACAAAACGACATGTGTCGTGGAGTCGAAGTAACAAATCTCGAACCTCTGTACCTCCTCTGATGAAATTTTAGACTTTCCTTTTACATCTTATAAGTGATGACGTCGATTTATGCCTATTTCATAACTTTACAGGTATTCGACATGGAAGTTTTTAAATCTCGCATCAGCTCCGAGCTGTTGAAGAAGGATTTCGACGTCGCGAGGCTCGTTAAGTTTGCTGTATTTAGTTTTTCAGTCGACAAATGCTCAAATAAATTGGTCGATCAACAGTTTTGGGTGGCAGTTGTCCACCTGGCTGCTCTGGATTTGCTGGGGAAAAATGATGGTCTGTTTGTTGCTTCTGTTTTGAATGGTTTTCATTTTTGCGAAAGGTTTTTTACTAAAGTTTTCTTTAAAAATGAAAAAAAAGAATCATTTTGTTGTTATTTTTTGATATTTCTGCATTTTACCCTTTTTGTTATTTACTAGGATACAGTAATTACATTTTTTGTTCAGTATTTAAGCTTGCACATTGGCGGCTGTAAATTGTATTAGTGGATAGTGTTACAAGCTGCATTGCATATATCAAAATAGACGTTTTTTAAAGAATTATTAACGTTCATTTATTCAATGCAAATATAGTTTATAACGAATTGACCGGGATGAAGATGCTACCAGCACAAAACCAAAACATTAAGGTTGTTATTATTTATTTCCATAGTTTATTTAAATTTCTTTCTATTTGTGTCTGCTCTTACTGATTCTACGTTTGTCAGATTTTTAACTTACAAAGAATAATAATATTGCACTCTGTAAAGAAAGTTTTTGGTGTTGTTTTGTTACATGTTAAGACTCTCTCTCTCTCTCTCTCTCTCCCTCTCCTTCTCCTTCTGTGTGTGTTTTTGTTTTGTAAACCTAATATTTTCGGTTACGAAGTCAAAAACACTAAATCGTTTTTATTCATTACAGGATCTTTGGAGCCGACTTCCGTTCCGAAGATTTGAAATTTAATAAAAAAAAACAGAATCATGTTTTTGTATGTTTGTTTATTTATAAAAATGTTATTTATACATTAAAACGATCTGTCTTATTTAGGATTAGTTAGAGATGATGATTCTTATATTAAACAAAAATTAAATGATAAATAAACTGCATGTTACTAACGTTAACTTCAAAGATCTATTTATTTTCATTCTTTGTCCTATTAACAGTTGATCGTTTTTATACATTTTTTGAGTTTTATCTTTAATATTATTTAAGATCAGATTAAATTATGTTAATGAGTTTAACATACGCCATGTTATTCATCTGACATTGTATGTGTTTAATTAGCAAACAAATTAATCAATTTTTGTGAACTACCAATCATCTTGTTAGCAATTTATTATTTATTATTTAAAATTAGCGCAATAATGCTAATTAATATTTTTGATTCATTAATTATAAATAATGGAATATTTGTAAATAATATTTGTTAGTATTTATTAATTATAATTTATAACCGATCAATGAATGTTTGTTTGCTGTAAAAAATCATTTGTACGTTGATTATACCGTAGAATTTAGGCAGTTTTTATTATGAAATATATATATTGAATAATATCTTATATCATAATATGTTTATGTTTATATCATAACATGTCGTTATATTAGTTTTTATAGCCTGAGTGAAGTTTTTTTGTGAAGTTTTTTTTAATTCAGTTCATCCATTCACGCCGTGTTATTAATTCAATTTTTTAGACCAATAGAGCAGGGGTGGGCAAACTACGGAAGCTATTTTATGCGGCCCGCCAGACCCTGTTTGCCAAAAAACGTCGTCAGCTAGATATTATGACCAAAAATGGATCCACAAATCTTAAAAAAATTCTTCCCTAGGTCAAAAAAATTTGCTATTTGAGTATATCAATCAATCTTCGTTTTGCGTCCAGAGACCCAGTTTCCCGAGGTAGGACGTTGTTTTCTTTGCCATCAACTTTTTTCGCCAAATTAGACGATCAGTTGTATCCATTTCATTTAAATTTAGAGCTTTCATGTCTTGCTCGATTGTTTGCGACCAGGACTTCTTTGGACGGCCTTTGGGACGTGTGCCAGGTACTTCAACATCTGCAAGAGAAGTTATGGCACTGTTTTCACTTCGTTTGACATGACCAAACCACCGCAGACGGTGTTGCCGGCATTCGTCCTTTATATCATCTAAACCAGCACGACGCAGGATTTCGGTAGATTTGATGTGGTCCTTCAGACTAACTCGTTGCATCCATCGGAGCATTTTCATGTCGGTTCGTTGAAGTTGTTGCTCCAGTTTGGTTGTCATTGGCCATGTTTCTGCACCATATAACAACACCGGACGTATCACAGATTTATAAAGTCTTGATCGTAGTGGTAGTAGGATGTCGCGCCGCATCAATATAGAGGCAAGGAGATGCCATTTATTCCAGGCTGCACGTATGCGTGCTCGAACGGCAGCTTCAGCTGTTCCAGTACAATCCAGAACACCCCCTAGATATTGAAACGATGTGACTTTCTCTATTTTAATGGCTTCTTTATTTGAGTATATATGCGGCCCTTCAAATGTAAAATAGCTCTCTGTGCGGCCCTCACCGCAGAAAGTTTGCCCACCCGTTACAGAGGAGAAATCTGTATTTACATTTGACGTGCCATTCCATTTTGAACTTTGTCATTTTGATAAAAATGGAATACAAATAAATAGAAATAAGCTAATAAATAATGAAAAAGGTAATAAAAATCAACAAAAAATATTAAAAATAACAAAAGTAGAAATTGATATAATTCTACCTAATTCATACAATACTGTATAAAATATGGTCTCCTTCCAACAAATTATGTATATATATATTATATATATATATATATATATATAAATATATATGTATGTATATCGTTCTTTTCTCTCTCTCTCTCTCTCTCTCGCTTTCTCTCTGTGTGTGTAGCTTTCATAAAATCTACAACTATATTTATTAAGTTAGAACAATCATTAATATTTGAGTTTGTCATGTCTGTGTGAACTATTATAATGTTAATCGAGTTTTACATGCATACATACATGAATATATATGTATATATAAATATGATTATATATGTATACATAATTATGTATATATATATATATATATATATATATATATAAGCTTTAATCTATCTTATGAGATCTAAATACGCCAGTTGATGTGACAATGTTCAGCTTTTGAAAAGCGCACTTAAATTTTGTATAATTATTTTTCAATATTTTAAAAATGGTTTTATAGTTTATTTTGATTAAATAGTTATTCATTAACTAATTCAATATATATTATATATGATAATTTATTTATATATTTAGTTTTTTATTCGTTAGTTGGTTTAAATATTTTATACAAATATGGTTATTTAATGCTGTATATCGGATGGTTTATTGAAAACTTATATATTTACATGTGGTAATATATACAAGGTTTGCATCGCTAATACATTTACATACACGCACACACACACACACACACACACACACACACACACACACACACACACACACACACACACACACACACACACACACACACACACACATATATATATAGTTTTTTAATTAATAAATGTAAATAGTTACAAAATAAAACAAATCTCTCACAATATGAATATGGATATGAATATGGAAGGTATGTAATTGTTTATTTGAGTAGCATATTATTATTATTGTCGTTGTCGTTATTGTTGTTATCAATTTCAATGCGATTACTGTTATTTGTGTGTATGTGGGTTGTGTGTTTTGTGCGTGTGTGTCTGTGTGTGTGTGTGTATTTTGACAACGAAGATTAGGAAGATTATAGAATTATAGTAAGATTATGGAAGATTAGGAAGTAAATATAATCAATGACGACGATGACGATGATAAAAAATGATGTTGTTTATGAGTTAGTCATGCGAAGTTGAAAAAAATAATTATGCCAAAATGAAATCTATTTTGGAAGTTTTTTTATCCTAATATATTAGAGTTATTTAACTTCTAAATCTTAATTATTTACTTATTATTTTTTTGAAATAAATAAATATATATATATCTACCTTTATATGTGAAATGGTGAATGTAATGATGATGTAACTAAGAAGATAATGATGATGACATCGCTTGAGAAGTATTGGCTATTTTGGCGATGATATAGCCCTGTGGTTGTCTGCATTGATGAAGATGATTATGGTTAGAAATATTTTAAGAGGTGTCAACTTGAATGGTCATACCATCATGAGGTGATCATCACGATGATATGATTACTACAATGATAATGACGACGTTGTTGATGCTGACCATGGATATTATAATAAATATTATATATATTATAATTATATATAATTAAATATTATATATATATATATTATAATATTATATCCATGATGCTGACAGCTGTTTTATAACGAATCATGATGTTGTGATGATAGCTAGCCAGATAGCAGCCAGCGATGATGTGTTGACTGACGAACTGAGCGTAACATTGAAATAATACTGATTAATTTTCACTTGATAGAGCCAACTACGAAGCCTATGATATTGATATGATGTGGTGTTTGATTGTTAATAATGTTTAATAATAAATTGCTAAGTCAAAGACGACAAAACCAACACTGGTGATGAATGACTTTATTGAAATAAAAAGGCATGATAAAGGCTAAAAATTATATCAACATAAGCACACAGACAAACACCACATTCACAAATACAAACAAACACACACAAATACATATACACACATATATTATACATAGTCGTTCAAATAATAAGTAAGGATTTTATAGCGGAGACATAGGGCAATCTAGAGTATCGCATGTTATACCATTCTTCTATTATTATCGATCATATGTATATACTATATATATATATATATACAACTACCTTATATCATATACCTATATTATATATATATTTACAACTAGGCTACTTATACATATTCGTTTTCGTCATAAATAAATTTGAATGTAGGCATTGCCACTTAGACAGAATATGTATAAATATTTATGCACATTTGTATAAATGTAAAATTAATAGATGAATATATCGGTTTGTTAGAGCTTTGTAGAGTTTAAATTACTTTGAAAGGATGTGTAATCAGTAACTGTCAGTAATTTTGCAATGAAGTCGAGAGCTTGGTTATAATTAATTCAATATACGGTTTTTTACTGTATGCTACAATAATTACAATACTATCTGCTCTTAAACACTTAATTGGGTTTTTTAATGTACTTAGTAATCAATGGATTTTTGCTTTTTATATTGTTAAAAATAACAATTAAATTGTTGGGAAAAACGCGAGTAAATATTTTTACAGCAGGGCGTTAGAGTTAATTGTGGATGTGTTGAATAATTAGTTGAATATTTGGATTAAATAATTGGATTTTTACACAGAAAAAACTCCTTTTCTATCTCAAAATGGGTTGGTTCGAATGCGGAGATGATGACGACGATATTGATCGTACGTTAATTAGAGATTTTTTACAGTTTAAATTTATGTGATTTTAATTCATAAATCTGGAATTCTTCGTTGCAGATGCGTGTGTGTAAGTGCATACATGGAATGGTCAGCAGTTTATTTAAATCCTAAAACTTTAGCGCTTTTCATCGATGTATCACGTGACGAATTGGATTAGTTTTCCTAGACTTTAGCAGTGTTTTTAATTTTTAATCATATTTCTTTTTATAAAAGCGATCCAAATTAATGGCAGTTAATGTTTGAATAATTCAATAAATAAATTATTTTTTTTTACATAAACCGCATCCACTTAAAATAAACTTTTCATGTAATATTTTTTGCATTTATTCAACGAAATCACCACTAACCATCCAACACTCATGTTTGGCTGTAAAATTTTAAAGTTTTCTTTTTATCATGGCCTCGGCCAGTCAGTTGATTTTTCCCGGAACGTCATTTGCACCTAATCTGCCCGGTAAGATGGCCGTCTGTCGTTTCTTCCGCACACTCATTGCAAACATCTGTTTGATGAATTTTTATCTTTTTTTGTAAAATTAATTTAAAAATAGTAATTTAATTGTTAATATTTATTTATTATTAACATTTAATTAAAATATTAAATAAATGTATACTTAATTAAATGACTTTGTGACAGTGTATGAGTCTTACTTCTGATTTAATTTAATAATTAAATTAATAATCATCTCCATTGTCACTTTTCATTTCTTTCCTGTTTGTTTGGTGTGCATAGCATGTTCTTGCTTAGATTTATAAAGTTTTATATAAAACTTTTAGTAGTCATTTTATTTTTCAATTAATGTTCATTTGTGCAGTTGCGTCCAACATTTGTTTTTATATTAATTATATTACATATTATAATTAAAATTACGAATTACATAACTTACATGCATATCATGTTTTCATGTTTATTAATATAACCAAGTGGTTTTTACAAATATTTTACTGATATTATTATAATTTAATTTAATATTATAATTAAATTTTTTTTATTATATCAGCTGATGATAGAGAAACTTTTAAGAATTTGGAGGTACAGGTCCTATTGAATTCAGCCAAAATGAGAACGATTTATTTAAACAAGCCTCAGCCAATTAAATATATGTCTAATAAAATTAGGTTAGACAGATTCATTTTTATGATTTCAAAGCTTTTTCAGTTAGCTTCAATTAGAGTTGTTTTCAAAATTTTTTTATTTTATAATAAAAATTGTGATTATTTATCTGTTTACTTATTTTATACATTTACTTATTTAATAGATTAAACTTGTAATTCATTAATTAAATCATTAGTAGCCACCACAAATGGAATGTTTAATTTAAATTAATTTAATTTTAATCAATAATTTTGGAGTTGAACTTAAATGAAATGATAAATGTAAATTAAAATTTTTTTGCCATCAGCACTGCCAAATATAGTGTATTCTTGTTCATACCAAAGTTTCTGTTTGAGCAATTTAGGAGATATGCTAACCTCTTTTTCCTCTTCATTGCATTGTTACAAGTAAAATTCTTTTTTTTTTTAGTTTTTTTTAGATATTGTATCATCTAACCCTTTAAAAAGTCAAAAGAGAAATATGTAAGGTCCTGTAAATTTTTCAATGACCAATAAGCAGATTTTATTCAAACCCTTAAAGACTTTTCAATATCAAACATATTCATTTGTTTGTTCGTTAGTTAATCGATAGTTTGTTACTATTTATGGATGGATAACATAAATTTGCTTTGACATTTTCAACTGTTTTTGCATATATGTTCATTTCTTTTTTTATGTATGATAATATTTTTTAGGGTTCATTTGGTTGTTTCCTGACTTTCGTGTTTAAAATTTGTCACTCAAACTGGCCCTGTTCTCCTCTTTTAACTTTGTATCCTTAACTTTTTGTGTTAAAAAAATAATTTTGATTACTGTATATGTATAATTATTGTTGTTGCTGTTTTTATATATCCTTATTAGTTATTTTATGATAGGTATGTTACATTTTTTGTCCTTAAATGTACCTTTTCAAATATTTTATTCTAAAACTCAAATATTCATTACCTAAAGATTTTGTATGATACTTTTAACTATATATATAATTACAATACATTTTATCGTGTAGTAATTATAACATGTCAATTAATTATATTAAATAGCTAATTATATTTAATCATTTTAAATGCCCTTGATATCCTAGCAAATACCAGGGGTATCACCGACGGGTCAGTTCACGACGGCCATACCTCTGCTTATGATTCTCAGTCTGTCTGCTGTCAAAGAAATATTTGAGGATATCGTTAGTGTCTAGACTATATTATGTGTGATTTATTATCATTGGTTGATATAGTATCACTTTCTGATATAGTATCATTGGTTGATATAATACCATTACTTGGTATAATATTGCTGGTTGATATAGAACTTATTTGTTATAGTGTCATTGTATAGTATATATAGTATATCATTGTATAGATAAAACTGATTGATACAGTATCATTAATTGATTGGTTGATTGATTGATTGATATAATATCATCCATTGGTCGATTTGATATCTTATAACCACAGAAACGAAGGCGGGCAGATGATGAAACAAATAGTAGAAAAGTTTATGGTGTGTTTGTTTCAATGTTTTTTTTCTATCCATTTACCCACTTGAAATTATCATTATCAGCTTACAGTGTCATCAGTGTATATCATATCATACTATCATCAGACATAATCATCAATGTTTATATCACATCATCATATATCATCATGCATCAGTCACCGTTTCCTCAAACTGTTCATAAGGATATCAATTATTAATGATGATATTAATTATAATGGCAATATTAATGATGATAAGGAATGATAGTTAGGATGAAGATGATAATATTAATATTAAAGAAAAAATTGAAATGGAAAAAGCAATAGTAACAATGCAATGGTGCAAATACATACCATTCCACAACAGCCCTGCGGAATAATCACTGGATGGAGATTGAATGGCGCAAGATTGTCGTCGGTGATATTGTCAAGGTGACCAATGAAAATTTTTTCCCTGCTGACCTAGTTCTCCTATCCAGTAGGTAGGTACTGACGTTAAGTTTTACCTGTGTATTGGTTTTGTGTCTTTTGTATTTCGATTGTTTCTGATTGATTGGATATAGGTTTATATCACTGTTGTATCTTGTATCTTTTTTTATGTTGTTGTTTGTATCTCTATTGTATCTTGTATATGTTGTATTTGTTTCCATATTGTATACTCTCTGTTTTTTAATGTTTGCTATCTGTTATTGTTGTTGGTATTTTCCTTTTGTATCTTACACTTGTTTTTATGTACGCTCGTCGTTTGTATATTTTTTGTATGCCTTGTATGCTATTTATTTATTGGTTTGTATTAATTTGCATCTGGCTGGTATCTCAAGTTTAATGGGTTTGGGATGTTTCTTCTAGCTAGTAGGATAATATAGGTACCATGATGAAATATTTTGTCAAGAGGCAATGTTAATAATAATGTTTCAATTTCTTATATTATACATGTGTGTTATATGTTTTTTGTGTGGTTTGTTTGTACGTGCGTATGTGTACGTATGTGTGTGTATACGTACGTGTGTATACGTACGTGTGTGTGTGTGTGTGTGTGTGTGTGTGTGTGTGTGTGTGTGTGTGTTTGTATATCATATTATGCTGTCCTTATCATTGTTATCATTCGTTGTATCACAATCACATTACCATAACTTTTATAATGACTGTGTACTTTTCAATTGAGACTGTTGGTTAATACATAGAAGCTAATTTCCTCTTAAATTGTTTCTTATGAGTGCAGCTTTGTGAGTACTAAGCTTAAATATCATTGGGATTATTATTATCATCATCGTTATCACCATTCTAATCGTTGTGGTTGTTATTATCATCGTCATCTTCGTTATGATAGATATCATCACTATAAGTATCATTTGTAATAAATAATCATAAAAAAATTATCACTCGGACTAATTGAGTGAGTAAATGGATGAATGAGTGGTTAATTAAGGAATGAATGAATGTATGGCTGAATGAATGAATGAATGAATGAAAGAATGGATGAATGAATGAATAAGTAACTGAGTGAGGTTTAGTATGTATAACTTATGCAGTTCTATTTGCAAGTTGCTGTGTATTTATTGATTTTCTACCTACCGTACATAACACTGTGTGTGACTGTGATGTGATGGTGCTGATGACGACGGTGATTATGATTATGATAGTTTCGGTTTTGATGACGATGATGATGACGATGATGATGATGATGACGACGATTGGTAGATAAGGTGGATATTAATTAGCCACCCTAGCTAGCACTATAATATAATATCAGATTACACTTTGATTTGTTTTAAATTCAACCACAGTTCAAGTGTATCACATTATTGTTTCACTCAGCCAAATGTTTAATTTCTCTTCTATCCAATGTTTAATTTTGCTAGAGGTATTATACACTCACTGCCTAAATTCTGTTTTGTTTAACTCCATCTTACAACAGTCAATGTTTGCGTTTGCGTTTGCGTGTTAGTGTGTCTTTGCGCGCGTGTGCGCGTGTGCGTGTGTGCGTGCGTTATTCAAAGCAGATTCAAAATTTTAAATGTTTTGTGGCAAACATTTGTTTAAACACGTTTTCTTGTGTTATGTGTTTATATAGCGTGTTTATATTTGTATGCATATGTGAATGCATGCTTGTGTTAGGTATGTGCGTGTATGTGTGCGTACGTGCGTGTGTGTGGTATAAATAGCAATAGCAGTTAGTAGCAGTATTTACACATGTAGTAGCCCTAGTATTATTGGTAGTAGTTTAGTGTTGTAGATATAATTGTTAGTAACAATCCTATTTTTTGATGATTTTCATAGTAGTAAAACCTGTTTGCATCCATTAAATTGCAATTTAATCTCGCAGTTGTAATTTTAGTAAAAGTTTGAAAGAATGCTGGTGTATTTGAAGATTGTATTGGATAAACTAAATACAACAGTGAGCCGAGAGGTATGTGCTACATTGAGACCTCAAACTTGGATGGGGAGACAAATCTCAAGATAAGACAGGTGGGTGCAAGCTTTTATAAATGAAGTTTTTCAATTGTGATTACTAAATCATTTCAAATTTGTTTTACTCATGTTTTTTTTTATTCTGTTATCAATTTTATTGAACAAATTATTCTTTATTTTTATTCTTCTCCACAAATAAGATTTAAGCAATTAATTTGGTGAAATAAATTTCATGTTTTTGTTGCTATTTTTACATTAAAGATTTCGCCAGAGACAAATCATTTCTATCATTAATTATCATGTATATATATATATATATATGTATATATATATATATATCTCCTTAATATCACTCATTAATACTTTCACCTTTAGTTTTATCTCATTATTGCTTTCTTGGATGTCTGTCTTCTGGTGTGGTCTTGTCTGGATTGGATTTTATTCTCTATGTCTGGTGTCTGGTCACATCCGTCTATTTTATCCCATTCCATTGAGTCCCATTCCGTAAGATTCGACTCCATTGCATCCCATTTTTCTATTATAATGAGGGTGGAAATGATGATGGGTTATAAGAGTTTTATTAGTTGTTTCTTGGTGAATTCTCAGAAGCGCCAACAACAACAACAACAACGCCACCACGCGAAACTGCGAATTTTTATGAGATAAGCAGGAATCTCTTTTTCAAAATTTTAAAAGGTTGCAGCTTGCTGCAAGAGCAAGTGCCTCAACCGTCTTATACCATTGCATGCAACTGTAAAAATTATTCCCACCACCAGGGGATTCCTTACACGTCCAACATGGTTACGCACAAGGATGTAGAATCCTTGAATGGCATACTGGAATGCGAACTTCCCAATGCACACCTGTACGATTTTGTGGGCACCTTGAAGCCAAGAGCCAGCAATCCGGAAGAGTAAGTGATGATGAGGGTGACGATGATTAAGATGATGATGATGATTTGGTGATTAAGTGAGGATGATTAAGTTGAGATTGCATTTGAAGGTAATGGTATTTTTGATGATAGATGGTTTATTGTTGGCAATTTGAAACCTGAGAGCTAACTGTGATGATGGTAATAATGACGATGATGGTAATAATGATGATGTAGAGTAGTGTAACTAAAAAGTCGTTTATTTAATACTGTTTTTTCGTGTATTGTAGTTGATTAAGGTATCATTTTCAAATGCTAAGCATGTATTTTAAGCTTAAGGCATAGGTTTTAATGATGTCAGAACCTATGGATATATTTAAATATAAAGTTAAAATAGCCAACTGCCATTAGATCTTACATTAGAACGTTCAAGAATTAATTGCTGACTTATAAATTATCTAATTAATTTTTTTAAATTGAAATTTAATTATCTCGCTAATAACTGTTTCAGTTTGGACTCTATCTTTTTTTCTCTTTCTCTTCCTCTCTCTCTCTCTCTCTCTCTCTCTCTCTCTCTCTCTCTCTTGTGTGTGTATGGATGTTTGTAGTGTGTTCAGTGAATAACAGCCAACAAATAAAATCTTCCATAAAAAATTCAAAGGTCTTATTCTCTTGGTCCGGAGCAAATGCTGTTGAGAGGTTCTATGTTGAGAAATACAAGATGGATATTTGGTTGGTTGTTTGTTTAGTTGGTTGGTTGGCTGGTTGTTTGATTGGTTGACTAGTTGTTTGGTTGGTTAACTGGTTGTTTGGTTGGTTGGCTGGTCGGTTGATAGGTCGGTCGATTGATTGATTGCTAGGTTGGTTGGTTGATTGTTTGATTGATAGGTTGGTTGATTGATTGATAAGGTTAGTTGGTTGATTGATAAGTTGGTTGATTGGCTGGTTAAAAAAAGGTGATAATTTATTGAAAGAGTATGAATCTTTTCAGATTTAAATGATTTCTGATATCATATATATAACATCGCCGAGTTATTTTTCAAAAATTTTATTTTTTTTTAACTAAGCGCAAGTCTGTGATTTCAAGATTTAGATTCAGTAATAATTTGTTTCAAGATTGAATATTTTAAAGATGAGTTATTGTTATTGTATGCATTTGAAATGGGAAGAGACAAGTTTGCACATAAATGAATAAACTAAATTAATTACCTATTTTATGAGTGAAATGAATGAATGAATGAATGAACGAATGAACGAATGAAGGAATGAATGAAAGGAAGTGAATAAACGAATGACTGAAAGTGAATGAATGAACCAATGAACTAATAGAACGAAGGAGGAAATGAATGAGTGAATGAAGTGTATTAGAGATAAAAACAGATGTGAACTCGCATTTATTGATTTGTAGATGTTGTCAGTTTAATGCTTAGCTAAAGAGTGTTCAGTGTGTGCACCGCTCGCGCGCGCACACACGCACACACAAAACATACACGCAACACACATGCACACACAAATGAATATTAAATGATGAAATAACCTTACATAATATGAGATGAAAACAATCCATGGATTACTTATCATGTAACTAAGTAAGCAAACACTACCACTACTTAAAAACATTTTTGTATTATTATATAAAGGTGTTATTCTTGACAAAGCACCACAAACACTGAACCAAACTAATAAACATAGAACGAACAACACGGACAAAACTAAACAATATCATAAAAATTATGGACATGTAAATAAAATCAACAAGATTCCTATTAAAGATAAACTCACAAGCAATCTATCTATCTATTCATTAAATCTATGGGTAATCTCGATTTTTCTCTATAATGTTTTTCTATTTTTTTCTTAATTAATATTCTAATGTTGGATTTTGAAATTTAAGATTGACTATTATTAACTGTAGAGGTTTGGGTTATTTAGTTCATATTAATATATACGTAATATGATATTTTACTTTATGTTATAGTATGATATGTTACACTATGTTAAAATATAGTATGATATGTTACACTATGTTAAGTTATAAGTTGATAAGTAACACTATGTATATTATGTTATAGCATGATATGTTACACTATGTTAAGCTATAGTATGATATGTTACACTATGTTAAGTTATAGTATGATATGTTATACTATGTTATGTTATGTTACGTCTTGTATTACGTTTCACTATTTTATGTTATATAATGTTATTTCAGTTCATTTTAATACACAAACACTCAGGTGTAGTCATTTTCACGGGCCACGAGACAAAGTTCATGTTAAACTCCACTAGTATACCACTGAAACGATCTACCGTCGAAAAGGTCGTCAATTCACAGGTCGGTCGGTCGGTTGGCTGGTTGATTGATTGATTGGTTGGCTGGCTGGTTGATTGATTGATTGGTTGGCTGGTTGATTGATTGGTTGGCTGGTTGATTGATTAGTTGATTGATTGATTTGTTGGCTGGTTGATTGGTTGGTTGGCTGGCTGGTTGATTGATTGGTTGTCTGGTTGATTGGTTGATTAATTGGTCAGTAGAATGTTTGGCTGGTTGGTTGGTCGATTAATTGGCTAATTGATTGATTGATTAGTTGACGGACTGACTGACTAACTATCTGCGTCAGAGTTGGAGGTTTTGCATGCATACATACATATATACAAACATACATACACGCATACATACGTGCATACATACAAACAAACATACACGCACACATATATATACATACACACACTCAAATACAGATTCTCATGCTATTCATCATCCTCATAGTTCTTGCTCTGATATGTGCTGTTGCCAATCAAGTCTGGATCTCACAGAATCTAACGAAACATTGGTATCTTGGTATACAAGGTCCGTTCTTGCGGTTATGACGATGAAATGATGATATATATATATATATATATATATATATATATATATATATAAAATGATATAAAAGTTATATATTCGTACTGGCTGATAATATTAAATGTCGCTAATAAACTAATGGTTGTCTGAATGAATAAATGGATGGATGGATGAAAGAATGAGTGAAAGAGTGAATGAAAGAGCGAATAAAAGAGTGAATGAATGAGTAAAAGGATGAATGGTACTACTACTAATTACCACCTGGCTAATTAATCATTAACTGTTATGGATATATCATATATACACAAATATAATATACATAACTATATTATTATTATATTATATTATATTATATTATATGCCTTCATATAATTATATTATAACTTTTTATATTTTTTAATCTATAATAATAATAATAATAATAAAAAAATAATATTTTAATAATATATGTAATTTATATAATAAAATAAATTATTTACATATATGTGTAGATGCCAGTCCTACAGGTTTCATCCTGAACTTCCTCACCTTCGTTATCCTATACAACAACCTCATACCAATCAGTCTGCAGGTGACACTGGAGATTGTAAGGTTCATACAGGCCATATTCATTCAATGGGTTGGTTGGCTGGCTGGTAGGTTGGTTGGTTCGCTGGCTGGCTGGCTGGTCGGTTGGTTGGTTTGCTGGCTGAGTGGTTGGTTGGTTGATTGGTTGGTTCGCTGGCTGGTTGGTCGGTTGGTTGCCTGGGTGGTTGGTTTGTGCTGGTTTTTAGTTTGATCTCGTTTTTAATTTTTTTTTTTTAAACTTTATTATCTTTATTTATTATGTTTATCTTTTATGAAATAAATGCAATTAGTAATATAATTATTTTAATGATATTACACATATACATAGATACACACATACTTTTATAAAATAAATGCAATTAATAATATAATTATTTTAATGATATTACACATATACATACATACATACATACACACACACACACACACACACACACACACACACACACACACACACACACACACACACACACACACACACATGCATACATACATACATACATACATACATACATACATGTATACGTAAACGAACAAACAGACAGACATGCAAACATACATACGAACAGAAACACAAACTTTTAAAATGTAGGATGTGGAAATGTATGACGCCAAGCACAACATAGCCACTGTTGCCAAAACTTCTAACCTCAATGAAGAACTTGGACAGGTCAGTTAATGAAGAGGATGTCTGCTATTGTGATAACCAAGTTGCTACCGATAAAATATTTTAATAAGTGAAGGAACAAATGAATGAATGAGGGGATAGATGGATAAATGAGTGTATGAATGAATGAATGGATAGATGGATTTACTCACGAGTGAGTTAATGAATGAATAGATGAATGAATGAATAAATGAATGAATGAATAAATAAATGAATGAATGAATGAACAGATGAACGTTGTAATACATCTAGTGAGCACAATTTTTTTCATCCAGGTCAAGTACATATTCTCTGATAAGACTGGGACATTAACGTGCAACGAGATGGAATTTAAAAAATGCAGCGTAGGCGGTGTCAAGTATGGGTGAGTAATTCATTCATTTATTCGTTCGTTCGTTCATTCATCCATTTATTTATTCATTCATTTATCCATTCATTTGTTCATTCATTCATTATTCTTAACTCACGCGTTTGATTACGTTGTTAATTTTCTCTGTGTTTAAATTTCTTTAAGCTTCAAATTCTCAAATTATTAATATTTCTCAATTGTCTACTGATCAAATTACATGTAGATATGTTTGTAAGTTCAATTTTCAATCTGGTTTTTTATATAGTTGCATCAAATCAAACAATCACTCCATCTATCAATTTATTTGTCTGTTTTGTTCATTTACCTATTTCTATATTTCGCAAATGTAGTTTTTTTTGTTTGTTCGCTATAATTTGATAAGGTTATTTGATCTTGAGTGTTGAATAATAAGAAGATATATTGCTATATCGTGTGAATAGGAAAAATATTCAGTTGCAAATTTAAATTCACATTTCTAGAGATGATTCCAAGTCAGTTGATAAGTTTGATGATTCCTCCCTTATGGAAAACTTCAATACTGGGCATGTTAGTTAGATTTTGAATTTTACTTCATTTGTCACTTTTTTATCATCTATCTATCTATCTATCTATCTATCTATCTATCTATCTATCTATCTATCTATCTATCTATCTATCTATCTATCTATCTATCTATCTATCTATCTATCTATCTATCTATCTATCTATCTATCTATCTATCTATCTATCTATCATTATTATGATATTTACTTGTTTACTTATTATCATATCTTAATCATTTCATCACCATCCCATCCGTATTTGTACATCTTCAACAAAATCTTATCATTCGACGTTGGCTTATACGGTGTCAATTTTACAATGACTGCTGCCATTATTGGCACTATGTTAATCATGATGATGATAATATCACCTTGATCATATTTTATTATGACTATTGTCGATATCATCTTAATCATGTTTAATTGCAATCATCGTCTTCATCATCATCATCTTAGTCGTATTGTTGTGATTGCAATCATCGTCTTCATCATCATCATCTTAGTCGTATTTTTGCGGGTTAATTTCCAGGAAACAGCACCTATAATCAGGGATTTCTTAACTCTACTGGCAGTGTGCCACACAGTCGTTCCAGAGAATGACCCGAAAGAGGCCGGCGGTATCAAGTACCTGGCATCTAGTCCCGGTTCGTTTTTTTTTATCGTTTCATTTTTCAATTTCACTTTTTCATTTCATCTTTTTAATATTTTGCTGTCGTCGTCGTCATCATTTTCGGTATTCAGATGAACTTGCTCTTGTTCTGGGTGCCAGAAATCAAGGCTTCAAATTTACCACAAGGACTCCGACTGACGTCACTATTGAAGTGGTTGGTTGGCTGGCTGGCTGGCTGGCTGGTTGGTTTGTTGGTTGGTCGGTTGGTTGATTGGTTGGTTGGTTGGTTGGTTGGTTGATTGGTTGGTTGGTCGGTTGGTTGGTTGGTCGGTTTGTTACGGTTACAACTAGATTTAATGAGTAAAAACTATTTCACGAATCATTAGAACGAATGCATAAACAATTCTACTTAAACAACAACGTAAGCAAACAACAACTAAACATGAACAACTAAACATAAACGAAAACGACATCTGTCTAGTTTGACGTGAAAGAGAAGTATAAGATACTGAACGTCCTAGCATTCACCAGCAATCGTAAGAGGATGTCCGTCATCGTCCGCTTGCCCAATGGCAAGATCAGACTGATGATTAAAGGAGCGGTAGGTTTTTGTTACTCTTATCTCATACTATTTATATTTATTTTTAAATATTTTTTTAAAATATTATTTTATTTAATTATATTTTCGCTGCAAATTCTTCTTCTTTGTCTTTATCATCATCTTCACCATCGCCATCTTCAACTTCACCACCACCAGGACATGGTGATCTTTCCTAGACTGGCCTCCCAGCAACAGTACTTAGATGTCACCATCAACCATCTTGAGGAATTTGCTTCGTTGGGTATGTGAGCTCTCTTGCATTTTTTTTCTTTGTTTTTTTCAATCAATCAATCAATCAAACAATCATTCGATCAATCATTTCTTTTGATTTGGCTAAAGGTGCCTGGTCAAGCATTGCAGTGACCTGGTTCGAGCGCACATATGTGTTTTATATGTCTGGTTTGGTTTTTATAATAAATTAAAATAATAAGAATTTAGTGTTAACAAATTAATAAACCTAACCAACTTAACTAGCTGACAAACCTAACTAACACTAACAAATTTAACTAGCTGACTAACCGAACTAACAATAACTAACAGGTCTAAGAACATTATGCTTGGCGGTGGCTGACATTGATGAGGACAAGTATGAAGAATGGTCGAAAGAGTACCAAGTCGCTAGCACGTCTATCGAGAATCGATACGAGAAACTAGAAACAGCTGCCGAACTCATTGAGAAGGTATGTCACTAGCTGGAAACAGTGAGGATTTATTTAGGTGACTTAGGTAGCTCAGTGATTAGAGTGCTTGTTCACAATCAGTGTTGCTTTCAGTCGAGCACTGGTTTGAAAGCTAAACAACTCCATTATTTTATTACACAGCCTCTCATTAGTTGACGATGACCTGAAAATGATGATGTTTTTATGATGGTGATGTGGAAGATGAATTATGTACGGAATGAAGAACGATGATGATATCTGTGTTTAGAATTTGCAGATTAATAGTACATTTAATATCTCTTAACTTTTTTTAATGAGATAGATAATTTCAATCATTTCAATTAGGATTTACAGCTGTTAGGAGCTACAGCCATTGAGGATAAACTACAGGAGGTATGCAAATTTCGCTTGTTGAAATTTAAATACTACGCATATGACATTTGATATTATGAAAATAAGTTTCTCTCTCTCCCTCTCTTTCTCTCTGTGTCTTGCACGTAGATGTATGTTCGTGTAACGAGTACTAAAATGATAAATGCGAACATAAGGCACAATGATATGATACAATATGATACTAGAATATGATATATGTGATACGACGTAATAGGACATTAAGTAATATGATATGAGATGCATTGTGATTCGGTTTGCACGATATATTATGAATATATGTGATGTGATATGATATATGATATGATACGATATTATATATGATATCATTTATATCATAATGCTCAGGGAGTCCCTGATACGATAGCAAGCCTATTGAAAGCTGAAATTAAGATCTGGGTACTAACTGGCGACAAACAAGAAACCGCTATAAATATCGGTTGGTCGATTGATGTGATGGTGACGTCACATGATGTAACTAAATGTTGATGCGACGATGTAATGTAATGCGACGGCGTTGTAATTTTCTGGGATGATGTTGTGAGTGTGTGTATAATGATAACAATGGGGCGAGATTTGACCCGGTGATGATGATGATGATGATGATGATGTTACGATTGTAATGATGATAATAACGATGGTGATGATACGATTCAATTATAATATTTGGATGGTAATACCACACATACTTTTATTGCAGCTACTCATAATGTTAGAGCATTTATAAATTAACAATGTAAAAATTCTCAAAGGCACTATGCAAATTCATTTGTTATTCATAAAAGATTAATTTTTAAAATAATAATAATTATTATTATTGTTGTTGTTGTTACTGTTGTTGTTATTTTATTTAACAATGACGTAATAATTGTTGTTAAGGTTACGCTTGTCAGTTGTTCACAACAGGAATGAAGATAATATATTTCAACGAGACCACACTGGACGTTGGTTATGTTGATGACGATGTGATGACGACGACGATGATGATGTGATGATGAAGACGATTATCACGTTGACATGATGCGATGAGGACGAAGATGAGATGATGAAGTGATGATCAATGATGATAATGATAATAATAACATTGTTGTAATTAATTCTAATATTAAATATAACAGCATAACATAACAGCATAGCAAATGGTGAAGATGATAATGAGATGAATTTGATGGTGATGGTGATGGTGAAGATGATAATGAGATGAATATGATGATGATGGTGATGGTGATAATGAAATAAATATGACGATGATAATGAGATAAATATGACGATGATAATGTTTCTTGGATTTTTTTCGTTGTACTTACATAGGACACGGCAGAAACATTGAGGAGGTTTTTGCAAGAGTTAGGCGGTAGGGTCAAGCAGGAGAACAATCTTCTTGGATTGATAACCGACGGAGAGGTAGGTCTCAACAGTACACGCATGTACACACCTACATTCACGTATTATATACAAACACATACATACAACTACACTCAAACACTTGTACATAGCTCGTACATATGCACTCACACACAAGTACACATTCATACGCTCGTGTACACAGATTTTACTGCACGTACACAAACAAATACACGTACAAACAAATACACGTATATATGCACGTGTGCACACATATGCATACAATTACACGCATATACACATACGTACGCACAACAGACGCTGAAGCACGCCATGAGTTACAGATGTCGTGAGGACTTTTTGAGTTTGTTGCTGTCATGCAAATCAGTCATCTGCTGTCGCATGTCGCCTCTACAGAAGGCTGAACTCGTTAACCTGGTGAAGGTCGAAGTTAAGTCTATAACGCTAGCTATTGGAGATGGTGCCAATGATGTCGGGATGATACAGGTAGATCGGTGTGGATGTGCACGTGATCAAGTAAATAAATGAGTGAATGAGGGAGTGAATGAGTGAATGAATGAATGAATGAATGAATGAATGAATGAATGAATGAATGAATGAATGAATGAATGAATGAATAAACGAGTGAAGGAATTTTATGGACTTTACATTAATGGTTAATTTTAATTTACTTAACCGCAATGTATGTAAGTATGGACGTATGTATATGCACGCGCACACACTATACACATTTACACAGGTACATTCACACACACACACACACACACACACACACTCATTCACACACACACATCATATTCCGACAGGCTTCCCATGTTGGAGTGGGCGTATGTATGTATGTAAGTATGGACGTATGTATATGTATGGACCTATGTAAGTATGGACGTATGTATATGCACGCGCACACACTATACACATTTACACAGGTACATTCACACACACACACACACACTCATTCACACACACACATCATATTCCGACAGGCTTCCCATGTTGGAGTGGGCATCTCAGGGAGAGAGGGACTGCAGGCTGCCTGTGCATCTGATTATGCTATTGGGCAGGTTTGTTGTTGGGTTGACCAAATTAATGGAATGGTTGAATTAATTGATTGATTAATTAATTAATGAATTAATTGACGGAGGATTGACGAAAATTGTGTATATATCTAATTTTATTAAGATTAGTTGGCTGATATATATTTCAATATTTCACGAAATACGAATCCTGCTTTTAAATCTGTCCGTACATAGATGTACGTACAATAAGTAAGTAATTACACTGTTTCCGTAGTAAAGAAATTGTAATTCTAACTAAATAAGTAAGAGAGTTTGGAGAGTAGCAAGCTGTTTATACGACTCAGAGAACAGTGTAATTTAACACAAGAAAGAATTATTTACCCTTTGCTTTCATTCAATTTTCCCCCCAGTTCCGATTCTTAAAGAGATTGCTGCTGATACATGGTGCTTGGAGTTACAGCAGACTGACAACTTTAATATTGTACTGCTTCTATAAAAATATCTGTCTCTATCTTATAGAGGTTGATGATCATTTCATTATTTTATTTTTAAAATGACGTGTCTGCCTACTTTGTTTATTTTTTTGTTACAAGTTTTTAAATTCATTAACTTTAATTACTCTTACAACAGTTCTGGTTCGCTATAATAAGCGCATTCTCTGGTCAGATCTTATTTGAGAGATGGTGCATAGGTCTCTACAATGTGGTTTGTATCTGCACTTGTGTGATGATAGATATCTTGATGATTTGCGTTTGTGTATCTGTGTTTGTGATTGATATTGTCATCCCTCAATGACAAAAAAACAAACTACCACAACAATTACATGAAACGTACTGCTGCCGCAGCTAGAAACACGACGACTACATACACGACAGCTACAAACGCGACCACAATAACTACAAACACTTCAACAGATTTTCACCGCAGCCACCCCAATGGCCATAGGTCTATTTGATCAGCATTGCAGTGCTGAGAACCTCCTGAAGTACCCTGTTCTATACAAGTTCACCCAAAGTTCTGAATGCTTTAATGTCAAGGTCATTATCATCCACTTGCTTTTGACGTTTGTAATGTTGTACATAAGATACTGACTCGCAAATGCACATACAACATCAGATACATACATACAAGTGTATACAAAAGTGAAGCGTAGCGTAAATAAAATTCCAGGTCTTCTGGGGCTGGTGTATCAACTCCATCTATCATTCTGTTGTATTCTTCTGGCTGGCTGTCGCTATGTTACAACATGGTTTGTACGTTCGTTTGTTTATTTTTTGTTTTATGATGTGCTTCTCTTTCTTTCTCTCTCTCTCTCTCTCTCTCTCTTTCTCTCTCTCTCTCTCTCTCTCTCTCTCTCTATCTCTATCTCGATCTTTTTTCCTCTTTCTCTCTCTCGCTTCAGTTCATATGTAATAGTTACAATCTTAACCCTTGTCCCACCTTGCAATCGAAACCTGTAGAGATAGCATTTGCAGACGGCAAAGTCGGCAACTACTTGTTCCTTGGCAACATGGTTTACACTGTTAGTGCATTGTTCTGCATTTGTTTGTTTGCCGGTATTGCCACAAATTTTGTTATTATTATTGTTGTTGTTATTATTGTTGTTATTTTTATTATTGTGATGTTATTTTTTCAACATGCAGTATGTAGTAGTGGCGGTTTGCATTAAAGGAGGGCTGGAGACTAGCTCCTGGACATGGGTTTGTATTGTTCGGATGAGGATGAGGAGGAAGAAGATGATGATGATGATGATACTTCTGGTGATGATGATGATGGTGATGATGTTTGTGTTACTGAATTAAGAATTAAAAATTAAAAGTTAAACGCTCCAGTGACAAAATTTTCTGACGTTATTTCAAAATTTTTTTTATATCTCATCATCAACATCAGCCTTTAAAACCTTTAGTTACACATTTTCATCATCATCATTTAATCATCACTTTTAGCTCACTCACCTGTCCATATGGGGTAGCATAATCACGTGGTTCCTCTTCCTGGCCATCTACCCGCATTTCTGGCCCACTGTCAATTTGGCTCCCGAGATGGTTGGCATGGTTAGTACCTATATAATGATGATGATGGTGACGATGATGGCGATGATGATCAGTTTAGTTCTTATTTAACTGTACAACGTAGGACAAATACGTATATACATGCCCGCTGTTCTGGTTTGGGCTCTTCCTCATCCCATGCATCGTTCTCTTCAGTGACATCATCTGGAAAGCGTACGTTCACTCACTCACTCACTCACTCATTAACTCATTCATCCATTATTTATTAATTCGTTCGTTTATTCAATCAGTCATTTGTTTGTTCAATTGTTTTTTGTTTCGTCGTCACTCGTTGAAACTTTCAAATATAATTATAATCATTAGTTTACCTCGTATGTCTTAGCAGGTTGTACGATAGTCAAATTCATACACATACATACATATACAATACACACACACACACACACACACACACACACACACACACACACACACGTACACGTACACAAACATACGACGTACACAAACATACGCGTTTACAGATTTCAGCGAACGTTTTACAAGTCAGTTGCCCAGCAGGTCCAGGAGATGGAGGACCTGGAGCATTCGCCGTCGACAATGTCAATACGGAGTTTTCTCACTAAAAGGTACTTGTCTGTCTGTCTGTCTGTCTGTTTGTTTTTCTGCCTGTCTGTCTGTTTGTTTTTCTGCCTGTCTGTCTGTTTGTTTGTCTGTCTGTTTGTTTTTTTGTTTGTTTGTTTGTTTGTGTATCTGTGTGCGTGTAATGATTTTTTCAAACCGTCGCCAGTGGTCGCAAGACGTACATGGAAGATGCCATGAAAGACTTCCCAGCCACTGAGGAGTCTGTAATCAATCAAGAACCACGTATGTCTCACGTCACGTTATGCCGTATCATGTCATGTCATGTCATGTCATGTCATGTCATGTCATGAACGTAGGAGTGCGTTGACGCAGTGGCGAATTTGTGGATGGATGCATTGATGAATGAATGGATGAATGAATTGATAAATGAATGGAAGAATGAATAAATGCTCGAGTGAATGAGTGGCTATATTTGATTGATGAGTGGATAAATGAGCAGTAACTATAACAAATGATAAAAATGTAACAAAAACATTGTAGGCGGTTTTGCATTCTCACAAGAAGAGCATGGCGTCGTTGAACAGGTTAGAGATATATGAGGCAATGAATGATTGAATGAAAAATTGGATGGATGAAGGAATGAATGAATGAAATATTGAACGAATAAATGAACAAATTGATGAATTAATGAATAATTGGATGAATGAAAGAAAGAAAGAATGAAGGAATGGATAAATAAATGGACAACCGTATTACAGTGGGATCGTATGATATGAATCAAGATATTAACATTATTATTATACTTAGTTTATTTTTTAAATTAACATTTTTTGTTGGTTTTTCCTAACTAAGTAAATAAATTTACATTAATTCACGCATAAATTAACATAGATTATTTTTTTTCTTAGGATCATTTGGTCAGAGTGTACGATTCTAACATGGAAAAACCATCCGGGCTATAAATAGAAACAGCGTTTGTTTGCGTAGGTACATACATGACGGTTGTAACCATAACAACAACAACTCATAACAAATCAAAGATCGTGAATTTTTTACTGATTATGATTACGTTGACGATGATGATGACGATGTTGATGATGATGATGATGACAGTGATTATGGTCTTATTACAGATCTGTATTCGTCAGCAGCATCGTCTTCATCATTTTCACCATAAGAAGTTTATTTATTTCTTTCATAGATTAATTGATTGACTGGTTGTTTTATTGATTGGTTGATTGATTGATTGATTGATTGATTGATTGATTGATTGATTGATTGATTGATTGATTGATTGATTGATTGATTGATCAGTGGATCGATTGATTGATCAATGGATCGATTGACTGATTGATCAATCGACTAAACGCTAATATTTTGTTAGCAAATAAGTATGATTAAATTTTTTTTTGCTAGTGTTAAACTCTTTTTAGACTGGAAGTTTTTAAGTTATTCTTTCCTTTGTCTACGTATGTCTGTCTGTCAGTATCTCTCTCTTTCTCTCTCTCACTCTGTGTGTGAATATGCGTATGTGTTAACATACATATGTTTTTTTTACTTCAAATTTAAGTGTATGTGTGACGCTTTGCAACTATTATCGTTAATATTCCTCTGGTAAGAAAGACGTGTTTTATCCATCGCTTTATGTCGGTTACTCTTTCATATCACTGATTTGTCAATCTGTCCACTTTAAATCTTTCTCTCTGTTTGTCTATATATATATATATATATATATATATATATATATATATATATATATATATTTACAATATTCTATAAATTCTACCGAATGTTTGGCGTTAATATGTTTGTAGTAGAATTCGGTAGAATTTATAGAATATTGTAAAAATTATGGTCTATTACCAACATATATATATATATATTCATCTATCTATCTATCTATTTATCTATCTATCTATCTATCTATCTATCTATCTATCTATCTATCTATCTATCTATCTATCTATCTATCTATATATATATATCTATATATCTATCTATTTATCTATCCATTTTATGGGTTACATAGTAGTAAGTTTTGAATGGAGGAACATCGTCGATAAAGTTGTTTTAGGCTAAAATTAGGCAACTTAATTTCAATAAATCATCTGAATGATAGATAAGTTTGATTAGTCTAATGCGTTCGTTCTTCTATTCTATGTTATTTTTGTATTCTTTGTAACTATTTATTCATTCATTCATTTTAATTAATTATTTTCATGTCTGTTTTAAATAATTCTATGAATCTTTTGTGTCTCATTTATTATTGTTCATACTTTTATTTGTTTTTCAAAATTAATAGTAATATTCAATGTCTAACGCCATATTAGTATTTATTATTAATAATTAGTTAATTTGATTAGTTAATTATGTGTATCAGTAAGAGAATTAATCTGATTTAATTTAATTAATTAACTCATTCTGTTACCTATTTTGTTCTGTTGTATGTACTTTGTCATGAATATTATATATATGTAAATGTGTATATATATAAATGTATATATATATATATATATACATTTATATATATGATTAAGACTGTTGGAAATGCAATTATTGATGATAAGGACAGCAAGTTCCTCGTTAGTTAGGAACTTCCAGTTTAATTTTTCCAACGGTAGAAACAGAGGAATCATCGATAATAAGGAGTGACACGTAAAAGTGTCATATTATCCGAAATTGAGGTTCGTAATGACTAATTATATGACCGAAGATGGTATAGGGAATACCAAAAAAAGCTTTTCCATTCTAACACGCTTAAATGTTCTATCATGCTTAAGATAAATAAAAATTTTGGTTTTCGAAGTCAAGAAACTTGACAATGAATGATTTACGGTATACCGTTAGAAAAATCGAAAAATTAAGCAGGAAGCTAACTAACGCGAAACATGTTGTGACTTTCATCAATATATACGTATGTATATGTACATATACGTATGTATATATATACGTATGTATATATATATATATATATATATATATACAGTTATCTAGGAAAGCCACAGACTGTTACTTTCCTAAAAGTATATATATTTTCGATTTTATTATCCTGCTGATTAAAAAACTTGTTTATATATATATATATATATATATATATATATATATGTATGTATATTTGTGTGTGTGTTTGTGTGTGTGTGTGTGTGTTCCGTTACCATTAATAATTGCCAAGAAATATATATATATATTATATTTATCTCGTAATTAAGCTTTTTCATAATAATGAATAGTTAAAACTATTTTTGATTATTTATTAATAATATTATCACTACTTGAATAACCTAATAATAGATATCCATCCGTGCGTACATACATATAGATATTTAACTCACGAGAATATGAATACACATACATACACGTACGTACGTACACGTGTATATACAAACACATACACCCATATACTAACGTACATTACAATTCCTTTTGAGATATATCCAATATTAATAGTCTCGATTTCTCATTTGAATTGCTGAATGAAGTGTATTAAAATAATAATTAAATCCATATATCAAGTTATACGAACAATCCACAATGCATATATATAGCTATTTGTATAAATGTACATGTATATAATCTACAAATTGGTTTTTATGGTATATACTATAAATGTGGGCTATCGAATTAGTTAATATTATTATTAAGTACATGTATATAAGTACCTCTAATTAATTATACATACGATCGAGCTATTTTCCGTTGCATTACTTCATGGTTTTGTGTTTTACCGATTCTCTTGAATGGAAATCCGTTTGACTCTTTTTAAACTTTGAAATAGTTATAACAAAGTAAAAAAAAACTGATCTGGACATATTCCTATTAAATTTAATATGCTTTTAAGGTCAATTTCTCTCCAAAACGAACTATAAAACTTGATGTTGTGATTTAACTTTTAATTCTTATTATTTATTTTTTTTCAATGCATTTCAATTCTTCTCTATTTTTGTATGAAACCTCCTAGCTACCTAACAATCGTGTCGCAACTAAAAGTTGCGTATGTATGTGTATATATATATATATATATATATATATATATATATATATATATATTTACAATATTCTATAAATTCGACCGAAATATATATATATATATATATTTCTGTATGTTTCATTTAGATCATATATGTTTATATATAAGTATGTAAACCGCGGAAAGCAAATACTACGGACTTTTATGGGTTTTCTGGATAGATATATTTTTTTCTGTTTTTATCTGAGTGAGAATTTCGTGTGTAGAAACTTCGTTATAAACATCTGCTCATTCCATCCGCCGAACATTGGAAAATGGAAATTATTTTTATTTATTATTATTATTTTTTATTTATTATTATTATATTATTATTATTATTATTTATTTATTATTATTTATTTATTACTGCTCTGTTTATTATTATTATTATTATCTTTATCGCGTCGTCGTCATCTTTCCAGCGATCATACATGCATATATTTTGTGGCTATAACAATATAATAATATATAACATATATATATATATATATATGACATAAATATATATATATATAATATTTTAGTATTTCTTTTGCTGCTGCTGCTGCTTCTGTTATTGTGTATTTTGTCTCTTATGGCATGTTAAACTTATATGCATATATATTTAAACAGACACACACACACACATACACACACACACATATATATATATATATATATTAATGATTTTATTAGCTGGTTATATATTTATCTGCAATGTCTCCCTCAAATCATTACTATCATTGTTTCACCAATAACATTACCCATCTGCTATGATACAATAGTGCTAAAAATAAGTAATTATTCAATATTTTTTAGTATTATAATAATGATTATAATATATATATATTTATTGTTATTTTATTATTTGTAATTATTTTTGAAATCACGTTTTTTGGTTTTAGGCTAGTGAAATATCATTTGTTTGAAGACATGTATATAAGTTTATAAAAAAAATTATAGATAATAATCAAGGTTTATCTATATATCTATCTATGTATCTATGTATCTATCTATCTATCTATTTATCTATCTATCTATCTATCTATCTATCTATCTATTCAAATTAATAATTACATGCAAGAATTTTCTTCACTTACTTTTATTTAGTTAAAAGAGTCTTTCTTATCCTATATATAATTCTCACAAGGTGCCAAATACGATATCATATAATTGATACCTCCCATTTTGAAAATGATACCATAATCAGCAAATAATAATACTAACACGTTGATAACAACATATTATTTAAAGAATATATCCATATGGGTTTAATTCGTGTACCGTAAAAATAATTATTAATTGTTTTTGGTTATTTATTGGTGTTTATAATATATTATTATCTTCATTATTATCTTTAATTATTAATATTTATTATTCCTGTATTTATTTATTACCTTAATACTATTATGGCTACGTACACTAGGAAATGATTCGTTTAAGTTTTTTTCTCTTTGAAATGTTCTTTGTATGATAGTTTCCCGCTTTGTATATCTATCTAGTATCTATCATTGTTATCATTACATAAATATATATTTTTATATATACATATATATATATATATATGTATATATATGTATAAATAATATATATATATATATATTGAAACATACACACATTCATACATATTATCCAAACACACACATACATATATACATGCATACATACAAACAAACATACTAACAAACAAACGTGCATACATACATTCTAGCTTGTAACAAATGTCATATTATTGTCCCCATGTTGTGTTGTGAATACCTTTAGGTTTAATAATCAAATTCGTTCTTAAAATGTCAAATATTGTTATAATTTATAAATGTATCTCTATGTGTGTGTGTGTGCGTGTGTGTGTGTGGCGTGTTTGTGTGGAAACTTAAATATAATGTTTCATTTATCTATCTATCTATTTATTTATTCTTTCATCCTTGTTTTCGCATATAACCACTGTTAAAAATATAACTTCAAAGTGTGTACATCACGTTTCTTCTTTAAGTGATAATAAATTCGCAAGTCAATTCAGCCTTCGCCTTCTTAAAGAATTCAACAGGAAAAAAGTAACAGTGATGAAAGTAGAGAAAGCTGTGGCAGTATTAGTAGCGTAGTTGTAGCCAGTAGTAGCAGCAGTAGTAATGGTAGTGGAGGTAATAGCAGTTTATTTGACTTACTTCTTTTTCAATTTTTTGTTTTTATTCATTGGCTAACCATTTATTTATTGTTTATTTCATTTAATTATTTGTTTAATTGTTTTTAAATTTTTTTTTAGTAAGCTTACCTAATGAGATACGATTCTCAAAAGCTGTACCATACCTATCCAATCCATGTATGTATAAATATCAAGAAAGCATGACCAACATCTCCAAAAAACATCATACCGTAAATAAGTTTCCAAGTTTTATTTAATAACTTTACAAATAAATATACGTCAATCGATGAAATTGTTTTAAATAAGTTAACACGAAATGTTAAAACTAAGGCAGTTTTATGTATCAAAATAAAACCATTCAACAGATGCATCTACCTATGCAGAGTTAACAACAGCTTTTAACATTGATAAACCCTGGCACTTTGTCGTTATTATTACAACCATTATATGCATTATTCTTCGTATTGTTATGATTATTTACAATATTATTATTCATTGTTTTTCTTATTTCCACTCTTGCTATTTTTGGAGAATCTTTGATTTTCGAGACAGTCGAAATTCATTCCTGGCATGCAGTGTTTCAGGTAGTGCAGAAATCTGTGGAATTGAACATTAATAGTTTTATTATTAAAACATATAACATAATTACTTATCATCATTATTATTATCATTAATTAATATTAATCAAAAATTGCTCATCGCATAATCAAAATTGGCTTAACAGTTAATGCATTAAAGTTAATTTAATCACTTTCTAAAACAATTTCCGATTATCTTAATGTCTTGTCTAAATAGTTCTTCACGTTAAACATATCACATAGACACACACACACAAAAAAAAGACAGACACACACACACACACACACACAAAGACAGACAGATACACTCAGACAGACACTATCTTACCTTCTTCTCGTGTTCGTTTTCTTCCTCTTGCTCTCCACCTTGCAAATGCTTTTCAAACATGGGAGGTAGTCCGACATGATCATTCGCACGTCAGCATTCGGCCAATATAAGTTTAACTGACATATCATTGATTCTGTACTCTGCCAAGATCTGAATTATTTAAAAAATGTTGCAAGTTGATTAAATAATTTTCTACGATTGTAACAAAACACGAAGTTTGAAAATCTGGGAAAAATTTAGAAAAGAAGAAACAAAATTATACCTTCTTAATTTGTTGTAGTCAGCCGAATGATTCTTGAGGAGTTCACTGAAATAAAAATCAGAGTCCTTTGATTGTTGCTTGTTAACGTATCTCACATAGGTTCTATTGTATAAGTAATTCATAACTTGAATTGAATGATTAACGTGAGTGGAGTCTGAAAAATTAACGATGTCTGGATTTTGACCAATCACATCTTCTATTCCAGGAAGAAGAGGTTTTGATTGGCTGGAGAAAAGAGTTCCGTCTGAAATTTTATTTGATTGGGTATCGATCAATTGCTGATGCCGATGATGGTGATGATGCTGACTAAAGATGCAATCTATTTCAGATAACTTATCGCTCAATTTGTAAAGATTTTTTAAAGTGGCTAGCGAATTTGAAGGTTCAGTTTTTTCCGCGCCAGCTTCTGGAGGCAAGTTAACAACTGATTTATCATTTTTACTTTCAGTTTCCATTTTCACATTTGGACTTGCCGGCCTAGAATTACCTCTTTTGCTAAGTTTCAGTTTCAGTCTCTTACCTGCAGTAACTTGCCACTGGTTTTCCCCGAGATCCGGGATTTCTACTAGATGATTGGCAGAAGTGAGAACATTAGCGTTGGTAGTAGGATCGGGTGAATCATTTGGTTTATTTTTGACGTTACTCAAATACTGGATTAAATAACTATCGTAGAATGGTAGCGTGTTGAGAACGTGGTTTCCAACATATCTTCTATTGGAAGTCTGTGACGGTGGTGCTGCTGTTGATGCAATTGATGTTGTTGACGTCATTTTTGAATTTAAAAAACTTTTTCTCGACTGCAAAGATGGAAGAAAATTGGAATGCAGGATTGATGACAGATTACCGCAACAATCATCATCGTTGTCATCATCCTCATCACCAAACACAAATTTTTTGCTCAAACCATAGACTGGAGTAGATTCGCCACTGACCAAGTCATCATCATCATTAGTCATCAGAACGTCGTCATCAACGTTGTTATCACCATCAACGTCATCATCATCGTCGTCATCATCATCTGCCTCTTCGTAAATAACATTGGTTCTTGCATTATTAGATCTCTTAAACACTGTTTGAAAATCATCGTCACTGAATATATCATCGACATTATGATCTTCATCATTGCCGGCGTTATTGGCATTTCTGCCTTTGTGCTTAAAAAAGTGGCATATAGCTGTGAATGTGGTTGGCTGTGGTGGCTTTCTCCGATCATTTTTATCCTTTTGCTCCTGACTATCTGAAGCTGTGTTTTCTTTACTATTATTATTGTTGTTGTTGTTAGTTATATTGTCACCGTTATTATTATTACTATTGTTATTGATGACATTTCCATGATCTTTGGTAGTTTTTGTCGTACCTCCGTTATTTTCTAGGTGTATTTTCTTATACACGATTGGCTGATAGCTAATCAAATCAGTTACCTGATTGGTTGTGAGGCATAGCTGAAGCTGCAATAAGCATCTTCTGACGTCGTGGTTGAAGAAATCAACCAGCCAATCAACGTCTGCGCGGTTGACCTTGAACCCTTCGGCCAAACAAATCAGCTGTAAGTAGGTTACTAAGGTGATCTGGGGAAAAAAATGTTAATAATGATTGTGTATGTCATTGTAAAATATATTATCACGTTATTACAGAATAGTATATTTTGTGAAGGTAATGATAATTATGAATAATGAAGAAAATGACAAATATAATGAAAACAAACAACTAAAAATGATAATAACACAATAACATAACTGAACAACATAACAACATAGCACGACAACATAACACAACATGACGTCGAAACAAACACACACACAAATGCCTACCTTCTCAGGTTTCATCAAGTTGATAGCCTCTATATCTGAATTAAATCTTTCACGAAACCTTTCATCATTCGTCGTAAGGACGATCGGGCGTTTGGTAATTTTGATAAACTTTTGAACCGCCGATAGAAAGCCTCTGTCTGAGTTGAACACTATGTCAACCTGCGGAATTTATACGGAGATTTTATGAAAATTGTTGAATATTTAAGCTATTTTCAGTCTTAATATTCAATTTAAATATTTTAAAATATAAATTTTGTACCATAATATGTGCAATATAATAGGATTAATCCAGCAAGGATAGTATAGACAAAAGAAGCTTAAACTAACAATAGTTTAACCGATGTTAGTTTAGATTAGAAAAAGATAACTGAAGATAGCTTAAAACAAAAATAATTTAGACAAAGATAGTTTAACCAAAGGCAGTTAAATTAAGACTTAAAAATTATTAATATAACGCACCTCGTCAAATAATATAAGCGACATCTTTGTGTTGATAATGCTGCTTGGTAACTCCTCACTACTCATCTTCTGAATCTTGGCCGGCCGGCTGGTAATGTTTGAAGTCGATTTAGTCTTCTTTAGCTGTTTTCTGCCTGGCTTATTTTCTGATTTTTTGGGAAAAAAAAGATTAATTTCTATTTATAGAGAAATTATATATAAACGTTTAATTTATATTTATAAAAAAATTATAAATAAATATTGAGACAAATTTTGCTTACTTTCAAATGAAATTTTGTGAAAAATTTTGGCTGCAGTTGGTGGTTTGTTAGCTTTGCTTTTCTTGATGTCATTAATGGCTTTCTTTATTTTGGTGGATGTGGTTTTTAATGTTGATGTTTTTGTTGCGATTTTGGAAGATGTTGACGGTTTCAGATTGAAAAAATTCAACAGGGTTGTGTTGCAGTTGTTGTTGTTGCTTGAGGTACTTGCGATTGTAGTTTCGTTGTCTTCAACGTTTTTAACTTTGAGTGAGGCTTTCCGTTTTCGTTTTCTTCTGTACTTTCCACCATGATAATCATCATCTTCACTTTCATCATCATTTTCATCTTCATCTTCTCCGTCATTTTCACCTTCATCTTTATCCTCCTCTTCCATCTCTTTCCGCTCGTCACCACCGTCAAATTTGACAACATCAACATCACTATCAATGACCTCCGTGTTGACCTGCTTCCTGGTCTGCAGTTGGTGAGATTGTGTAGCTTCTTGCAGCTGCGTCAGCACGTGCCGGCCGTCGCGACTCGATGATGAGTTCACTTCGAAGACCTAACAAAATTTGAAAATCAATCAATCATTTATTTGTTCATTCATTATTTCATTTATTCAATCAATCAATCCATTGATCAATTGACTAACTACCCAACCAATCAACTAGCCAATCAACCAATTAATCATTCAACCAATAGACCAAACAACCAGCCAAACAATTAACCCACCAAAGCAACCAATCATTCAACTAACTGACCTTGAACCCAAGTTCACGGGCAGCTGCATAGACCATGCACGTTTTGCCCACGCCATGTTTGCCCACGATGATCATTGAGTTACTGCTGCTGCTGTTGTTGTCATTTGATGCATTGCTGTAGCTGTCGTCTTCTCGTAACCAATTTAGAAGAAATATTTTTATATTATAAAAGTATTAATGTTATTTACATTTGAATGAAATTAAATGTATTTGGAGTATTCTTGAAGAAGGAAGAGATAGTTTAGAAGAGTAAAAAAATGATGAAAAACCCACCATCATCATAGAATTCCCCATTCCCAGTCATGTGACCAAGTTTCAGTTTCCATTCATTTAGCCAATCATGCATTCTCCTGCAAGATGGCCTATTTCCAATGACCTCCTTCAAATCTGTTGGTCGATATTTTTCAGTCCACAGGGATTCTTGGCTGGCGTTTGCATTCGGGCTAATGTTATTCAATCTATCGGAATTCTTTTTCAACTTAAGTTTGCTGTAGAACTCAAAAACTGGGAACAACACGTTGCTTGTTTTGATCTCAGCTAAAATTTGATTGACATGCACCTCCGTCAACGGTGATGACGACGAGGATGAGGAAGATGGAGACGGCAAGTTTGTTAAACATTTCAACGTTCCATCCTTATCCGTCATCATCTTATTTATATCCAACTTCAGCACGGAGACAGGTTTAGTTAAGTAAATCTGCTGAGATGATGACAGATATGATGATGATGGTGGTGGTGGTGGTGGTAATGATGGCAGATGGAATTCAGATACTGCTGCTGCTGTTGTTGACAGGAAGAGTAGCTCATCTTCTGATAAAGAGTTGACGTGACTGATTGGCGGGAAGGAGTGAATGAGCGAATCCACAGTAACCTGGATGAATGAAATTTAAGAAATTGTTTTAACAATTCAAAGAATTAAATAAGGTATGACATCAAAAAAATGACATACTATAAGTTGTAATATTTTAATACACTATCATATCATTCCATTTTTATGTCACCACCCTCATCATCACAGCATGCAACACAATCACCGATTCACTATCATCAAATGATACCACTATCATCAAATGATATCACTATCATCAGACTATCGATCAGTACTACCTTGAGTGCCACATTATCAGTGTACTTCTTCAGAACATCCGGCACACCGCTCATCAAAAATAACCTCCTCCTTTTGTCCATTTCCTGTTTCAATCTGTCCATCTCTACACTTTTGTTGTTTTTGGTGGGTTTTGATATGGTAAATATAGATGCCATCTTGTTTTCTGGTGGCTGTTGGTGGCGTTGTGACTTTCGTTTTTGTTGCTGCTTCGTCGACTTCGAGATTTCTGCAAATGAGTAAAATTAATTTATTATTAGTTAATTGTTAATTTCAAAATTAATAAACATAATGAAATTGACGTTCTAACTAAAATAAAATTATTAAATAATATTATTACTATTTGTTTTAAAAAATATTTCAACCAACCTTTACTCTCACCTAATATAAAGTCCCCATCACCATCATCTTCACCGCAATCTACATTATTATTATTATTATTGTTGTTGTTCATCATTTTCATATTCAGCCTTGAACTTCTTCGAACTAACGATGTTGTTTCCACTGTTATAACCGGTTCATTGGAGTGTAATTTATTATTATCATCGCTATTATTATCATTATTAATATTTTTTCTATCACTATCATTATTAATATTATTACCATAGTTGTTTTCATTCTCCTGGTGAACTTTTCCATCCAGATCATCATCATCATCGATCACAACAATCTTATCACTACATCCCACGTTGTTGCATTTGTCATCGTCGTCGTCCTCATCACCATCATCATTCTTACCACCAGCAACATCACCACTGCCATCTTTTTGTAAGTTTAGTTTAACTCTTTGACTGAAACTCTTCTTACTTCCAGACGATGATGACGACGACGACGATGATGATAATGATGAGATAGGTATAACTGATGATGATAGCGATGACGGTTGAGCTTGTGCTGATGGTAATGATGATGTTAACTTAGCGGCTTTTGGTGATGAATTGTATTTAACACCACCACCATCATCATCATCATTTTTATTATCATTGCTTGGTTCATCTGTATCACTATCAAGGATTTTTCTTCTTTTTCTAATATGTAATGTATCATCATCATCATCAGTGTCATTATAACCATCCTTGTGATCATCATCATCATCAATTGATGAATCAATAACCACACAATTCTTTGCACAGATTGCATCATCATTTTGAGAAATCATCTCATTATCACTGCTGTTGTTATTATTACCATTATCATTATTATGATTACTATTGTTATTACCTGATGGTAAAGCCCTTTTATTCCAATTGAACTTGATCTTCACATTACTTTTTTTGGCTGGAGGGATGTGATCATCATCATCTTCTTCATCATCATTATCAGCTGATAATCTTTTTCTCTTATTTCCTGTAGTAGTGGTAGTATCAGTAGTGGTAGTAGTAGCAGCAGTAACATTACCATCTTCATCAACTAATTTTACACTGTTATTATAATTGCTTCTGCTATAAACATCATTTGCAGTAGCTGAAGCAGATGTATAAGTAGAAGTAGTAGTAGTAGTATAAGAAGTTGCAGCAATGGAAGTTGTAGTAAGAGTGATATTGGAAGTAGCTGCAACTGCATTGATAGCAATACTAGTCTGTTTATTCCTTGTTGGACATTTTTGGACTTGTTTGAAATTTTGTAGAAAATTCTGTTTGGCAATTTTTTTCATTTTTTCTGCATAATTTGGGTCGACAAATATTTTCAGACCTAGGACTTCAAAATCGCCATCTATATTATTGCCATCAGCAATACAATCCTTGCTGTCGTTGTTTGTGATTTCAATGACAACTTTCATGGAGTTGATATCTTCAACTGTGTAGTCACCAACTTTGCATGATGTTGTTGTTTTTGCAGTTTGAGTGGGCAGATCTACATTGTCAATCATCGCCAATTTTGATGGTGGTGAAGTTGATAAAGCTGGAAGAAGCTGACATGATGACGATTGATTGAGGTTTACCAGGTTTGACAAGCAAGAATCATTTTCTAAATTACAAATTTTCTTATCAACAGGATGTAGATCCATAATTTGTGATGACATTGTCTCAATTTTTGATAAATTGTTCAAGTTAGATCTATTTTTCTTGTTAATTAAGCTTTTTTTACCAGACTTTTTTATCTTTACCAGTTTGTTGCTATCCAGTAGCTTGTTGTTATCAGCTGATTGTGATTGACAACCAGACTCAATTTCATGAATATAAGCGCTGAAACTAATCTGTGGTGGTGCAGCTGAATGTGAGGAGCGTCTGTTTTTTATAGCAGTAGCAGCAACTTTAGTAGTGGCAAGATCTGCTGGCCGTTTTGAGAAGAATTGAGTGATCTGTTTGCTGATTGGTGCTGGAGTGCTGATCCTCAAATCGTCAATGTGTTTCTCTGACTCCTCCCTCCCACTGACAGCTAACTCGAAATCTTCATCTTCATTTTTTTCAATTTCCTTGTTTATCTTATTTTGAATTTTTGTGCTACTTTTCCGATTTTTATTTACCGGCGATTTCATTGAAATAAACTTTTCCATCGCAATAAGTGAAAATAAATGAGGAATAAATTAAAAAAATTTAATTTCAGTGTAACTCACGAACCTCGGCTATATATATACATACAACAAAGTTTTGTTTACAAATTCAAAGTTTACTTTTAAGCTAAGGTTGCGCGCTAAATATATATAGTAAAATGTGGAGCAGCGATCAAAATGAATTTACGACTCTGGCAGCCGCAAAGTTATACATAGAATCGTTAAATAGCATTTCGTATTATACAAGTTATTTCAAATTTACGATTAAAAGCTCAATAAAAATTTTTATTTTACAATTAATAAATTAATTATTATTTTATTAAACCAAGGGGAGGCCTATTTACCATTAAACAACACTTTCTTATGGGTAGAAGCAGGGATATGCAAAGAATCTCAATTTTTGCAACTTTTAATTATTTTTGGTAATGTCGATTTTATTTGTTTAAATTTATACCAAATAAAAGTGATTAATTACCATATTGAATAACAATTTAAAAAAATAAAATTTTAACATTTTAAATAAAGGCAATATTCCGTAATTAGTAAATATACTATCGTAACTTTTGACTCGAACCTCACCCTCCATCTCCTCTCCAGAAGTAAGCTCCTTGTTCAACCGTTGAAAGTGAGCGAAGGCCGTTATATTTATTCAAGTTATATGTATCAAACAGTATCTTATTGAACAAAATGGTATCATAAAATAAATAATGATACTTTTTTTAATATAAAAAATTCTCAAATTCTCAATTTGATTTCATTGCGATATCGATGATGATGATGATTGTGACCTGACTAATAAAAAAACATCAAATAAAATTTATAATAAATTATAAATTTGAACTGCGTGCGCACATATGTAGCACTGATTACTGTTGCGTTTATAATGAATTTATATACTATATATATACAAAGCGAGCAAAATTTTAATATAAAAGCGCTTATAAATCTATGCATATTAGCTCAGCTTGGCTCGGCTTGGCTCGGCTGGCTTGGAATTGGATGTTAAGCAAGGTGTGGTCTCAAACTATTTGGAATTCTTGCAGAAAAATTTGAACTGCGTGCGCACATATGTAGCACTGATTACTGTTGCGTTTATAATGAATTTATATACTATATAGTCTATATAAAGCGAGCAAAATTTTAATATAAAAGCGCTTATAACTCTATGCATATTGGCTCAGCTTGGCTCTACTCGGCTTGGAATTGGATTTTAAGCAAGGTGTGGTCTTAAACTATTTGGAATTCTCCCAGAAAAATTTGCGCACATATGTAACACTAATTACGACTGTTGCGTTTATAAGGAATTTATATACTATATATATAAAGCGAGCATAATTTTATTATAAAAGCGCTTATAAATCTATGCATAATGGCTCAGCTTAGCTCGGCTCGGCTTGGAATCGGATGTTAAGCAAGGTGTGATCTCAAACTATTTTGAATTCTCCCCGAAAATTTTGAACTGCGGCGTACATATGTAGCATTGATTACTGTTGCAATTATAATGAATATATATATATATATATATATATATATATATATATATATATATAAAGTAACTAGAATCCATGTATACAAATAATTAATAAGATTATATGTTTTATATAAAAAGCAATATAGCAGATTCAACCAGCCAATCAGAAAATTTCGAAGGCGTTCGTTCGATGACGTCAATTTAGTACTGTTGGCATTGTGATTAAGACTGTATAATACTGTAGTACATACATTAAATAAGTTTTTTACTGATGTGAATGATTGAAATGATGAAAATATATGGCTGAAACGAGTATAAATAGGAGCTGAGAAAACGTGAAAATCAGATCAGGCATTCTGCCTCGCATGAAGCAGTCTGCCTGATCTCATTTATTTTATTTTTTTATTTTTATTTATTTTACTATATAGAGTTATATATAGTTATATAGAGTTATATAGAGTTTGCATGCCTGTGGTTTGTGTGATTGTATGTTGTATTTTTTTATATTTTAGGTGGGTTCTTTAGCGGTTGCTCATACATACATACATCATGTTTGTTTGTGTAGTAGTATTTTATGTTCTGTTTTACTCCTTTTCCTCTTTCTTCATGAGTCTTAAATTAAGTTAATAAAACATAGGTAGGTGAGGTGAAAATTAATTTATTATATAGGTAGGCTAGGGCATAAGGTAATTTAGTTACATAGGTAGGTTAGGGACTCCTATTCTTTTACTCTACTTGGTGGTGTGATTTTTGTTTGTGTTTTTTTTTTTGTTTGTTTCACATCATACATTCAGCAGGTACGCGGTGGTTCCTGGTTTTAGTGGCATTTTTATTGATTGAATGTGGTAGTATGCATGGTTATAGAGTTATATAGAGTTATATAGAGTTATATAGAGTTATATAGAGTTATATAGAGTTATATAGAGTTATATAGAGTTATATAGAGTTATATAGAGTTATATAGAGTTATATAGAGTTATATAGAGTTATATAGAGTTATATAGAGTTATATAGAGTTATATAGAGTTATATAGAGTTATATAGAGTTATATAGAGTTATATAGAGTTATATAGAGTTATATAGAGTTATATAGAGTTATATAGAGTTATATAGAGTTATATAGAGTTATATAGAGTTATATAGAGTTATATAGAGTTATATAGAGTTATATAGAGTTATATAGAGTTATATAGAGTTATATAGAGTTATATAGAGTTATATAGAGTTATATAGAGTTATATAGAGTTATA
>NW_008703981.1:1146642-1179506 GCF_000326865.2 Helobdella robusta
GGCTCGTTTCTCTATTTTCATTTAACTTAATTAAATAAATAAGATTTTTTCATTTCATTCATTTCATTCAGGCTGAAGCTTCCAGAGGAGTTCATCATGGAAGATGTCAGGCTACGTTCATTCATTCAGAGACAAAGAATACACTCCTGGCTACGTTACGTTTTACTCTTTTTTCTCTGTAATTTAAAAATAAGTAAGAATGCTTACACGCACGCACACACACACAATTACATTAAGTAGCTATATAGGTAGGTTAGATAGGCATAATTTTAATTGTAGGTAGGATAGATAGGAAGCATCCAACACTAATGTAGTTGAATAGGTAGGCGCGTAAGTTTATCGCTTCTATTTTTTCTTGCATCTACATTACACGCATTAGCGAATTACACACACACACACACACACACAAATACATACATAAACACATATTAGTATTTGAGCGTAATTTTATTTTCAATACACATTCTAATTTATTATTACTAAGGTTGAGAGTAATTTAATTTCATAGGTAGTTAAGGGCAATAATGTAATTCTAGGAACAATCTTGTAATGTAAATTAAAACGCTGTATGTGTATCGATAGGTAGGTTAATTATCAGTTTTATATTATTATTATTATGTCGGAACCCAAGGCATTACGTAGGTGGTGGGGTGGGTGCCGAAAGGCCAATGAATTGGGCTCTTGAGTTTTTTTAATTTTAGGTAAGTTAAGGCCATAATGTAATGAATAGGTAAGTTAAGGCTACGTTGTAACACATACTCATTAATAGATTTAGGGTTTAAGTTTTATATTATTACTAAGTTGGAGCCCAAGGCATTACGTAGGTGGTGGGGTGGGTGCCGAAAGGCCAATGAATTGGGCTCTTGAGTTTTGTAATTTTAGGTAAGCTAGGGCTTAATTGTAATAAATAGGTAAGCTGAGGGTACGATAGCCGATAGACTCTGAATTTCAAAGTCCGTTGTCAGAGGTAAGCCTTGGTGGCCAGTGGTGAACCGGCAATGGTTTACTATCCGGACGGCAATGGTTTACTATCTGCACGGTAATGATTTACTATGCGGCATGGCCATAGTCTACTACCCGCACGGCTTCCGGACGGCAAATGGTTTACTATCCGCACAGCAATAGTCTACTATCCGCACGGCAATGGTTTACTATACGGTGCCCTGGCTGTCGGTGAACCTCTGTGCAAAGGAGGGAGAATGAAGGGGGACTTTCGACTATCGTACCATTAACAATTTAATATAGATTAGTTAAGGTAATTGAATAGGTAGATAGGATTATTTTTATTAAGCAATTTGAGATGCAGGCACCGCTAAGCTTTCTGATGAGAATTTTCTCTTTCACCATTCCACGGGCTGTGTTTCAATCTCGAGGAGGATTGGCAACAGTTTTGGAGGACAACGTAGGAACCGGACTGCATTCAACATTCTGCCTTTGTCGAATGGACGACGGTAAGTTTTTTTTTTACATTTTAATCTCTTTATTATTTTCAGTTATTATTTATTTGCCACTATTTCCATTTTATAATTTTTTGCTTCTAAGATTCTAACATTCATTTACTACTACGCTAATAAAAAAATTGTCTACAGAATGATGAGAGGTGGGCAGTGGTGGGAATCAGCACGTTTCAGATGGTGGTCTCATGATGATTTACGTATGATGGTGGTGTAGGAAGAATCAGCGCGTTGGCTGACACTCTGAAGTTCGGATGGTATTTTGTGTGCCGACCATATGGTGATGGTCGGTGCAATGGAAAGTACAGTAACGACGATTTTTGAAGTAAGGTTTAGTTTCGTTTTTTATTTTTCTCATTCGTTCATTTTATCACTCAACCTTTTAAATTATTCTTCTATTAATTGATTCGTTAATTCATTCTATTCATTAATTGAATCATTGATTTATTAATTAATTAATTCATTCACTCATTCATTCAACCAATTATTCAATCATTCAGTTAATCATTTATTCGATCGTTCCTTTGTTCCTTGATTTACTAATACGCTATTAAAAAAATGTCTACAGAATGATGAGAGGTGGGCTGTGGTGGGCATCAGCACGTTTCAGATGGAGGTCTCATGATGATCGTTCCGATGACAATTCGAAGATAACAACAACGACGGTTTTTGAAGTATGATTTAGTTTCTTTTTTTTATTTTTCTCATTCATTCATTCATTTTATCACTATCTTTCAAATTATTCCTCAATTAATTTATTCATTGATTCATTCTATTCATTCATTAAATCATTGGTTGATTAATTAATTAGATAATTTATTCATTCAACCAATCGTTCAATCATCCAGTTAATCATTTATTCGTTCGTTCCTTTGTTTCTTGATTTACTACTTCGCTAATTAATAAAAACTGGTCTACAGAATGATAGAGGTGGGCTGTGGTGGGCGTCAGCACGTTTCAGATGGTAGTCTCATGATGATCATTCCGATGACAAATCGAAGATAATGTTAAAGGTAAATTTGTTTTTGTCTCATTGTACCTTTGAAAGTACTCGAATTTGAACAAAGATTGAGTGTTATCTCAAAAAGATAAGTTGCCTATTTTTTCAAATTGCTTGTTTTTTATTTTAGTGAATTAATTTTTTTTTTCAATTTATTTTTCAGTATCCGGTCAAATTCATTCCATCGATGCGTGTCAGATGATGGTCGGTGCAATGGAGATTCGTCCGTAGTGAGTGAAGAAGTTTTTGGAGAGTACACGCCCGCACATTTACACACACACATCAATAAAACACACACATACAAAACATCCATTCATTCGGTGTCGTTGTTGTTATGTTTTTCTTCAACTTTCTACTTTCTTTACCAGACTTAATTTAATTCGTAGGTAGGTTAGGGATTGAGATGAGTTGAACAATCGTAGGTAGGCTAGGGCTTAACATTAGTTAAAAAGTTTCAAGTAAAATAAAAACGCTGAAATATGTAAAATACCTAAAACATGTAAAATTCCAAAAACGTAGAAAAACATATTTGTAGGTAGGTGAGTTGGGTTAATGATTATAAGTAAGCTAGGGCCCTGAGAGTAATTTAATTGTAGGTAGGTGACTTGCGACTTTTTACTAGTTTTTTGTGATGTGTTTGTTTTCGCTTCACAGCCCTACACCAACAAAACAAACTACATTTTATTCTCGTCGTCGCCTTAAAATTTACCTTTTTGAACAATCTTTTTAATAATGTCTATTTATTTATTTAATTATTTATTGAATGTTGACTGGTTTCTAGTTTTTTTAATTTGGTTATATGATTTTTGGATATTTCTTGATTTAATAAAAGCAACTATTGTGTTTTTCTTTCTTTACTAAAATCTCGAAATTGTTTGTAGATCTGTACAGTTAAGTGTTTGTTCGAGTTTGAACAAGCCTTGCAAATATTTTTCAAATATGGTTTATTGATTGGTTGGTTGATTAGTTGATTGAATGAATGGTTGGTTGATTGATTGGTTGATTGATTGATCTCATAGTATTTTATATATGAAAAAAAATCCGATTAAGCCAACATACGTCTTTACTTGGCCACTGTATTTTACCAGACAAAAGCAATTTCTTTATTTATATTGACAAAAATAATTGTGAAATGAATATATTGACTTATTTAAAACATTATATGTAAAGAAAACCGCCATGACACTGTTGTATGAGACCCAGTAAGCCACTGCAGTAAGCCAACGTATGATTTCAGCAACGATAATTTCTATGAGCACCAGCAGAATGTAAAATATTCATTGAATATAATGAAGATAGTTGTTCAAATAACAATTTTGATCTATTTAGGTCATTTATTTCATGAGCAAACAAATTTTTAATATGATCGAATAGTGTAAAAAAGGGTGACTTTAGTTCAATCCTACTAAGCCAACCTTCGGCTTCAGTAAAAAACCACCGAATTTCACAGGACCAAAAGTATAATTTTTATATTCAAATTAACAACAATAATTTAATAATACATAATTTTATTTAATAAAATCATAATTTTATTTAATAAAATTAAAGAGAATTACTACAATGTTTTAAGCATATTAAGTCAAGTAAATATTTCATATAGCTTGCTCGTTAAAATCCATGCAATTTCGTAAGCCAATAATCCAAGCACGACAAATTATTCTAATTATATGAAATCATCCACATAATTGAATAACTAGCAAAAATCATTGAATATTAGTTATTTTAAAAAATATATTCTTTATTCCCAGGCCTAAGCATTGTAAGTAAAAATTTTACAACCAATCAAGCAATAGGATTCAGGATTTTAGGAACAAGTGCTGTTAGTGTAGTAGTTGTAGTATGTAGTAGTGTAGTGGTCGGTAGTCTCTAGTAGTCTAATCTGTTAATGTTCGTTTGTGTTATCTGTTATTTATTTTAATTAGTAATTAGAATTAGTAGTTTAGTTTTAGCATAATTATTAGAGTTTAGTAATTTAATTACTAATTAGTCGTCGTTAATGTTGTTACGTTACCCTTACCGGTTACAGCTAATCGTTAACGAGTCAAGTGTTAGAAAAGTGGTTCACAAAAAATTTTTTTAATTTAAAATGCAAAAACCGTCATACAGCAATATCTATCCTAAAACAGCATCTAGTATCACCTTTCAAAACATTTTAAATAAAAGCAATATTCCGAAATTAGTAAATAAACGATCGTAATTTTAGACTTGGGCGATAAAAAATCACCCCCCAATTCCCCTCCGGAAGTAAAATCCTTGTTCGACCATCAAAAATGAGCGAAGGCCGTTATATTTATTCTAATTATATGTATTAAACATGATTAAAAATTATTAGTTAAATAACATTTCGTATTATACAAGTTATTTCAAATTTACGATTACAAGCTCAATAAAAAGTTCTGTTTTACAATTAAAAAATTAATTATTATTTTATTAAACAAAGATTAATAATTATTAGAGTTATTGTTAGAATCTGAGTTCGTTATGAAATTCTTGGACGGGGTGACGTCATTTTGAAAAAAAAACAATATAGGTAGTGAATAATTAAAAATGTATAGAGAACTGAAAAAAGAATGTATGAGTTTCTACTTTCGAAGTGATTGTTGATAATGTTGCAAGCTGTTTTGTTTGATAGATGCTACATTTTTTTCAAGTTTTAATTGCTTCTGACGTGAAAAATAATAGCATGATGATTAATTATATCGTAATTATTGAAAGCTTAGAAACGGAACTAAACAGGATTTTACCGATACATTATTTAACACCAAAACACACACACATTCTCTCTTTCTCTCTCTTTTTTCCTCTTTCATTCTTTCTCTCTCCTTCTAACTAGATCGTAATAACGAGATCTAGAGCTGAACCAAACAAACCGATATTTACTAAGTTTTTCTCTAATCAAAGCTTACTAACCGCTATAGAAAAATCATCCTTTTCAGAGTTAATAGTAACATAATTAATAACTCAAAATAATCGCAACTGGAATAATTTAATAACAATAATATCACGTAAAATATTAAAATATATATACAACTATCTATCTTAGTTTCTATCGAATTCACTTCAATGTTTGTGCTTATGTATTTGCATGAATGTGTGTGTTTGTTTGTATCTATGTCTGTGTATGTGTATTTGTCAACGTATCATTGTACATATACCCCACTAACTAATTAACAAAATTTACCAATCATCATAGGCCGCGTTTTACGTGTCATGTGTTAATATGTTATTATTACACACTAACACACACATACACACTCACAACACACACACACACACACACATACATACACACACAAACACACATACAAACAAACATATATAATCATATATATATATATATATATATATATATATATATATATATATATATATATATATCATACCCATTAAACGATTGGTTATTTATTCGTTGGCTTGCCTCTTATATCGAGTGAAAAAAGACTCATATATTATAAACATTATTAGAAAGAAAACTAAACTAGCATATTTGGATTCTGCTCCTGTCTTCAGTTACTGATTCACTCGCTAAACAAACTTTAGATTAAAATAATAATTAAATTTAATACGTTAATACGTTAATTAACGTTTATTTATTTAATTATTTAATCAATAATATATTAAAATTCGCTGCTTATTTATTTGATAACAAATAAAATTATTGATTATTCGCTATTTGTTTTTTTACTAAATTTTAAAAATATTTTGTTGTTCATTTATTTTCGATAAGTTATGGCTTTTGGCGACAATCCAGATCTAATAATAAAGGTGAAGCATTGACTTAACAGTGAAAATATGTTTTTAAATATTTATTCATAATGTAATAATAGTAACACTAATACTTACACTACTACTTATCACTACTACTACTACTACTATTACTATTACTTCTATAACAAAATTAATAATAATAACAATACTTATTCTTTATATAGCGCCATATTTATCATAGTATATAAATAAAAATTCTTTATAGATGTTTGAATTTATAAAATGAGAAAATAAAAATGAATAATGATTTAAATACACTGAATGAACTGAGTAAATTATCCCGAATGTGTTCACAGTATAATATTGAGAGAGAGAAAGAGAGAGAAGAGAGAGAGAGAGAAGAGAGAAGATGAGAGTTGAAAGAGAGAAAGAAAGAAAAATGTATGTAGGAGATATGAGAAAAGATGCAAACAGATATGTGTGTATCTTTTGTAGTATGTCTAAAAAACATGTATAAGTACAATTGTATGTGTACTGGTAATGTTCGCTAATGTTTCTGTTTGTTTGTATGCATGTTTGCAATGTATCCATGATTGTATGTTTTTTTTGTATGTAATATTTTACACAGATTTGTATGCTTTTTATGTGTATGCTCCACTTTTGTATGATATGTTTTGTATGATGATTTTCGCGTAAATATTTTTTGGTTGTGTAAGTTTTTTTACTAATTGCCGGATGAATGAGTGGATGGATGGATGAATGGATGGATGGATGGATATAGTTATATCTGACTTCTACATTTGTGAGATCGCATATTAACTAAACGTGATATATGATAGGATATTATGTAGCAAAGATGGTAGTTTTTCTCTTTTTGTTTTTTTTTGTTTGGATGTTTTTTTTGTTTTGTTGTTTTGTTCTAATGTTTTTGTTTATAATGTTTGTTGGTATGGTTAACTCTGTTGCTGATGTTGTTTGTTTGGTTGATCAGACTCGATAGATTATTAAAGATATTACTTTGGTAACATTTATTGTTACTTTATAAAAATCCAGTCTGTAACATTTAGTTTCCATGAAATTATTGTCACTAAATAACATTCCGTTTCGATTTGTTTTTGGCTTATCATTGTTTAGTTTAGTTATACAATTAAAAAATACATGGAAGTGTTTTTTTCTTTGTCTGTATGTAGTTTAATCCACTTCTTTGCTTCTAAATGTTATCGTTTGTCACTCTTTTGTATTTCATTATTACTATGCTTATCAATATTATTGCAATTATTAGAGTAATTGTATAGCGCGTTTTAATTTTTTTAAAAGGTGATATAAATTATTTTGCACAAAATTTAATTTAAAATAAAATTCATATGACAGACCTTGTTCTGTGTGCACTGGTTCTTTACTTCAATGTGAGTTTTTCCAATTTGCAATTTCATTTAATTATCATTTACTGGTTTGGTGTTTTGTTTTTTATTGTTTGTGATTTGTTAATTTTATTTACTCACAACCTATAAAACAATCAATTATTCATTTAACCAATCAGCTGACCGATCGATCAGCCATCAAATCAATCATTCATCCATTCATCCATTCATTCATCCGTTCATTTATTCGTTCATTCATTCATTCATTCCAATGATTGACATACAGTGGGTCCCTACATTCTCTAATAAATGGAAGTTACATAATGTTGAATTCGTTCGTTCTCTTGCCAGGACTGTGGAGCTGTCTAAATGAAAATCATTACATAGCCCAGAAGTTGGTTAGTGCATTGAATGAATGAATGTATGAATGAATGAATGAATGAAAGAATGAACGAATAACTAAATAAATAAACTAATTTACATACATTCATAAAGGTGCTTGCTAGCTTATTTATAATTATGAACCAAAAAAATCATCCAATGAACTTGCTAACTCAATCATTTAATTCAATTACTAAAAACTCAACTTATTAACCAGCCAAAGTACCAATCAATCAATCGTTTAATTAAAATATTAATCAATCAATCAATCAATCAATCAACCATTTAATCAATTATCAATCAACCAATTATCAAATCGCTCATCTGTTGAATTAACCTATCAGTCACTTGACCTATTATTCATTTATTTACTCTTAATCACTCATTCACTCACTCGCTCATTAGTTCATTTATTTTTTCATTCGTTCATTCATTCGTTCATCCTTTCAATCATTACAACGACCAATTAACCAACCAATCAATCAGTTTAAATAAAGATCTCAAATACAATTGTCTAAAAAAATTGTTGAGTTTGTGAGAGTGAGAGAGAGGGGGGTGTGTGTGCGCGCGCGTGTGTGTGTGCGTGCGCGCGTGTGTGTATTATAATGATGACATAGATTGTATTAATCACTTCCACACGTATGGAATGCGAGTTATTTAATTTGGAAAAATGCTGGCTGGAATAATTTTTTTTTCTTATTATTTTGTCCCTGCAAGTATATTATAATGGAGTTTTTGAGAAAATGAAGGTGGTTTTTTTGTAGTGACTACTACCACTAATTTTATTGAAGGGTCTACTAACGCTAGTACAGCAACTACTTTTACTGTATTACGACTACTGTCGTTGGGGCGTGTATGTTTGTGTGCGTGTGTGTGTGTGTTTGTGTGTGTGTGTAGGCGTGAGTGTGACTTTTTGTTTTTTCGTCTCTGTCTATCTGTCTTTGTCTGTTTGTCTCTGTCTGTGTCTCCGTCTCACTCTGCCTTTCTCTGTATCGTTTACAATTTCACAATTTTTTTTTCACCGTCCTGTTTTTCATTTCCAGTTCTTCTGCTTGCTGTTGGTCAGTTTCATTCCGGATGCTGTCATCTTTGGAACTGTTTTCAGCGGTTGGGCATATTTTATAATTATAATAATAATAATAAATAATTACATTGGCATTTAAACGATAATTATTAAACCAAATAATTGGACAGTAATCAATTTTATAAAATTAGTTTGACCTAAAAGTTATCGCCATCATCGTAATCATCATCATCATCATCCAAATCATTATCATTATCATCCAAATCATTATCATTATCATCACGATCACCATCATCACCGTCGTCATCATCATCATCATCATCATCATAACTTGACAGCTACGTACACTGGCGTCGGGGGCATTTACATCTTAGGTATAATGTTAGTAGGTTTTTTTTTAAAGAATTTATTTCAAAATTTCGTTGATTTGATTATTATATTAACCAAATAAAGTACCTCTGAGTAGAAGAAGTAGGAATAGTATAAATGATATCAATATTAATAATAATAATAATAATAACAATAATAATAAAAATAATAATAGTGCGGCTTCCTTCAACTTAATCCTGAAGCCTATATCGGCTGCAATCATTTTCCTTCTGCTCAAAAAACAAGGAATTCCAATATTTGATGGAAGTATGTTTTGTGTGTGTGTGTTTTGCTTGTGTGCGTGTGTGTGTATGTGTGGTGTGTGTTTGCGTTTGCATGTGTGTTTGCATGTGTGTTTGTATGTGTAACCATCAATAAATAACTTTCACCATTTCATACTTTTTATGTCATCGATCACTAAATTAATTTTGTCTAATGTTCTTAAAATCTCAGTAAACCAGCCACTGACCCGCCATCAAGAACCAAGAGCAGATATCTGTTGAACATTCAAGGAAAATTTTTATTCATTTATCTTTTTATTTATTAATATTTCTTACGTAGTCATTATCTATGACAATTTTTAGTCACTTATTTGTAATATTCATCGTTTTTTTACTTGGATGATTGCCTAACTTATACCAAATCTTTTCACGTAATGTTCGGATATTCGGAAATTAATTTTCTAACCTATTGAATAATCTTTTCTTAGAGCCACATAATAATATTGCATAAAAATTCTTTTTACAAAACTATAATTTTTCAATTATAAATTAGTATTCGGATTTTTTTAAGTACTCAGTGCCGGATCTGGGAGGGGACCGAAAATGTATAATTTGGTAATGGAAATCCCGACGTTTTTGATACATAGTAAATAGTATCTCGAATCGACCGAATATTTATCATTATACGCTACTATAGTTCGATTTTTGTGGCGCTGATATAGCAGATTAGGCTGGTAGTTTATAACCAGGTTTGTGTAATACTCAATTTTCGAAGCAAGAGAATGTTTAATTTAATAATGGAAATGATACATAGCATCTTGAATCAACCAAAAAGGCCTATATATATATATATATACCTATAGTTCGATTCTTGGTGACATTGATACAGTAACTTTGGCTGGTACTGATTCATGTATGTAGTATCATTACCTCCTGGGCATGAAAATATGTAAATTGGTAATGGAAATATATAGTAATATGAGTCGACGGAATGGTTATGCTTGTGTAATACTGAATAAACTTTGTAACTCGATTTTTTGGGAATGTGACGCTGTTACAGAGGATGAAGTATGTAGTCTCTCACTAGATTCCTGGCCAACTTCCACGCAGACGGGAGATGAAGAAAGAACCAATAAAAACTTAAGAGAGTATTCCATACGAACCAGTGGACATTTTTGAATAGTGTTCTGTTCAAAATCTTGCGTTATAATACAGGCACATTATGAAAAAAAAATTTATATAATAAAAGAATTGATTGTATATAATTTTTTCACTTACGCGCAACCAAGAAAATTGAGTTTATCATCAAAAAAATATTGACGCTGCGTGCAGTTAGTTCTGAACGTTTGATTTATTTAAAGTAACTCAGTCATCTTTACAATAATTTATTGTAACAAAAGCCACAAATGTGTATATATTTGTAAAAAAAAAACCATCGTGTATTGTCTACTGAATTCATTTAAATTACTTAAAGCAAAACACAATCAAGGTAATTCATAGAATAAATACTTAACAACATTACCCTAAAGACATTTTCATAGTAGTGAGAACGAAACCAATTAGAATTTTTAAAACTAGTAGTAAATTAGATTTATTAATTATTTTTATTATTATTATTATTAATTATCATCTCTGACCCCGACTCCGTAGTTAGCTCCGCCCACTTTGTCTAGGGCCTTCTTAATGTGATCCAGCTCCAGTTCCGAACGCTCGCTCGTCTGAATCTCGATGGCGTAACTCTGAAAGGTTTAGTTAGATTCATGCTATATATCTGTCCTATTCTAAGATATATTACAAAGATATATTTAGATGGATGGATGGATGGATGGATGGATGGATTAGATAGATAGATGAATGGATAGATGAGTGGATAGATGGATGGATGGATGGATGGATGGATAGATGGATGGATGGACGGACGGATAGAGAGGGAGAGAGTGAGAAATAATATATCAATTTTTGTTTAAGTTATACTTTAATATCTAAAGAACATGATGGCAAATGAAAAAATTTTAACTTATGAATTATACTTTGTTTAAAATGAATTATTTTAACGCTAAAGATCTTCATTTCATTATGATATCGCGTGTAACCTGATATGTATGATCGCGAAAATATGAAACAGACCTCAATATTTTATATTCATTTTTTTTATAAATCCATTTGTTGGTCTTTCAGGCACATATACCTACGCATATATAACTAACTTGATAAAAAAAAATCCAAATACAATCAAGATATAAAGTTTTGAACGCAGAAATCCTTTCATTTGTATTGATACATTACGTCAAATGATTGCACGCGTGTGGTGTTTGAATCACTTTGCAATTTCTTACGATTCTCTATTTAGTTTTTTCTCCAAAGATGTTAACCACAAGCACGTGTAAATACATTCAAAATTATCTATCTCCTCCCATGGTCTTGCTATTGCAATGACTGGGTTCGAATACAAAGAGATCCCCGCCTATCATATGCAATGTGTATGATGCGTGGTTTGCACGCGTATTCATATACGCTGTGTGTGTTTGTCGTTGAAACCTCTGAAGCTAACGCAATAGAGAGAGTAACCTTTAACCTTTAACTAATTAAATTGGTTCATTCAATGACATAATATCTATGATAAAAAAAAAGATGAAGATTTGAACTGTCATACCTTACAGATGGATTTGACAAATGCCTTATCCGTACTGACTCTTGCCTTTTTCAGGGCACCAACTTCACTACCAATCCATGTGATAAGTACAAATTTCACTCTCTTGCTCATTTCGTCGCCAGCGGAAAATCTCACGTAGCCGAAAAAACGTTCTTGCTCTGTTTGCATGGAAATATGGATTAGTAAAAGAGATTGTCTAAGTTTTTGTTGATTTGACTAGAATAAGTAAAAAATTTAATGCGTGTCCGTTGATTTGACATGTTCTAGTTCGTATCAAAAAATGGCGATGTTGATAACTTCTTATCTTATCTTAATTCTGATTCGAATTTTATTCTGTGTCTTACGAAATCAGACGCTTGTTTGAATGAATGGAGGATCTAGTCACGGAAGATTTAAATAAAATATTCAATGAAAAATCTTTTTTCTAAACTAAAATAAAAAAGTCGTTTAAATAAACAATTTCTTTATTTGAAAAATTGTCTTTAGAGATAAAACTTGAGTGTTATTAGTATTAACAATATGATTAAGGGGTTATTTCCTTATAAATAAATTTAAACATTCAACTGGGATCGTTTCACGCTTAAGGCTAACCATTAAAGTTGGACAAAAACTCTTCGTAGTCGCTGCCAGTTGAGTTCAGGATGATGGCATTGTTATCGTACGAGAGGAGGGCCCTGGTATATGACGTGCAAGTTATTTCAAAGTTTAAATTTAATAAATATTCACATTACTACAAACAAGGTTGAGATTGGCAGAGAATTAAATGGTCTAAAGTTAAGTTATAACTTTACCTAATTTATTTTGATGTAACGAACTATGAAATACAGAATAATGAAAAAACAAACGAACAAAGAACGAACGAATAGGACTCTTGTTACATTACATTAGCAAACAAAAGGATATGAGCATATGATGAACAAACTACAAACACAGCTCTTGTCACGCCGCAGTTAGCAAACAAACACAAGTATCAATACAAAAAAAAACGAACAAAATGAACGAACCATGTCGTCGGCGAATTGTCGTTCCTCACATCGAGATAAGCTTCGTGAATCTCGTGTTTCTGAATATCAGCCATTCTCGTTATTACTTTGATTGAGAAAAAATTAAACCAAACCCTAAACTTTAGAGAATAATAGATGATCCGTTGTTGTGGACGGGACTCAACTGGCAGGCAGACAGGCAGAGGTGAGTGATAAACTATAAAGTAGTATCAGTTTGCTAGCAAAACCAACGAGCTAATTAACTGTTTCAGACCACTGACTAACTAACAATGCTTCTTTCCTGCTACTGCTAATTGCTATTTAAACGTTTGCAACTACAGCATCCGGGTTAGGTCCTGTTTGGGATTAATAATTACTATGAATAACAACAACATCAACTATAATAAAAATAATAATAATCAATAACAACAATAATAATAAATAACAATATTAATAATAATAATTAATAATAATAATAATTAATAATAATTAATAATAATAATATTTAATAATAACTATTATTAATATTAATAAAAATAATAGGAACTTTTTTATTGGTCGAGAAATTTAAAATAAAACCAAAATGCCTCAAGATAATGAAATATATAAATAAAAGAGTGAATATATCAATAATAATAATAATAACAACAATAATTATTATTTTTATTATAAAATGACATATATAGCAGCAACAATAGTAACGGTTTTCTTCTAATATAATTATCAATGTTGCAGTTGTCTAGTAAAATTCTGCTGGCATGAAACTTTTATTGTAATCTATCTCTCTACTCTACTCTAGCAGCCTAGTCTTGGCTTTTATATTAAGCGAAAATATTAATTTCACTTCAAAACAGAATTATAATTTGCAATCAGTTATAAATGAAGAGTTACTCATTTGTATGATATTAAGCATAAAATGCTTGCTATAAATCATCCAGTTTATAAATAATAACAAATAAATAAGTCATACTCACACCCCCTTGTTTAAACAGAAGAACTGAACAGTAGTGCAGTGTCGTGCCGATCAACGCGTGTAAAATAAACACTGCTCGTTTATAGCATAAACATTATTATAATTTTCTCTAACTAAATGTATGTAATACTTATACTGCATATGTACGTGTGTGTGTGGCGCTTATGTGTAGTGCTTATGTGCGTGTGCGTGTGTGTAGTGCTTATGTTTGTGTGTGTAGTACACATATACAGGTTTAGTATAGAATGTGCGTGTGACGAAGATTCATTCAATATGAAATTGACTGACTATGCTAAGATAAGCTAAGATAATATCAATTGTTCAAGTGCTCATATGAAAGTTGAAGCAGGCATGGTATCGCATTGTTTTCTATCTAAAAACATTGTGACCAGGCAGATAGTGTTTCTATGTATGGTATGTTTGTATATCTGTAAATCATATTTGTATGTATGTTTGAAAACTTGTGTGTGATAGCTGTATGCATGTTTGGATACTTGTATGTGATATAATACAATGTTTGTATTGCGTTAATGTGATATATATATCAGTGCGAACGGATTATTTTTAGATGTGTATAAGGTGCGTTCCATATTGTCGAATGTATTGAGTCATAAGATGCACATTTTAGCGCATTTGTGTTATGTGCTTGTATGTGACTCTTCTTTAGTTAACCGCAGCTAGATCGCTAGTGTAGTTAAATTAGTCTCAGATGTCTACCTGATTTGAAAGTAGACTAGACACCGCGATAGTACAGAATCGAGTTGACTCCAGCCAAACACAGCGGTGCCAAACAAAGTTCTTTTGAAATTGACAGTTCCAAAAAAATATCCCAAACCAGAATCATTCCTACACATCTTGCATTTTAGTTGAAGCAACGATTACAATTTTTTAAAATTAAATTTTGTGTTTGTGAAACGAACATTCACTGCCATTTTTATTTTCAACAAAATCTGTGACGTCGACAAGTTATTTTTAGCAAAGACTATATTCACAAGTTATTGTTTGCTTTCAACAGCTGTTGATCAATTGATGACGTTTGAAAAGCTCTTCAAGTGCAGTTATTATATCAGTGGTCAATCTTAGAAATGGTGATTTACAAACATTTCATAATTAATTTCCGTTTAGCACATAATCACCTGTAGGTTCGAAGATAATAATTGTGGGATAGAGCATAATACAACACAATTAAATTCAACTTAATACAACATGAGTACATTAGGATAAAGATAGTAACCGAAAAGAATCCAAATTACAAGGAAAGTATGTATGTGTGAAAGTGACATATGGTACTAGGTGCATCTATCAAACGAGCCTGAATTTTTTGGCTTCATTATTATTCAGTTTGAACAACTAATAAAAATCACGCACTCAATCAATTTTTCATTTTAAAGAACACAAAAAAACGTATAAATCATATTCTTTATTAAATCACTTGAAAAACATTTGAAAATTATTCAGGAGAAAAAACAGTCCAGACACAACTCAACGTAGAGTCTTTGAAATACATATACACTTCTAATATTATACTTCACTGTCAAAATATGTACAAGGTATAATTACATTAATAATTATTTTTCATCATTCAAACAGAGGTTTGCCTATATCCTTTAGTCTCCAAAACTTTCACTCCACACATTGCACAAATTCCTGCAAAAAAATTATTAAATTCCATTTAATTTAAATTAAAGTTTTGAAATAATTGATTTTTAAGTTTATAATCTTTAGTTAAAAAGTTAATTTAAAAAATTCTCCATTTAAGAGGTATAAACATCACATACACATCAAATATAATAAGTAGGGATATCTTAGCATTCAAACCCAGTCTCTACAACATCAGTGTCAGACAACTTAACTATTTAAAACATATAGTTAACTAAACACATAAGTACAGTAACACCAGTAACATAGTATTAACACAAGTAGCATAAACGAAGCAATATGTATTGACAAGATGAGGATGATGATTACCTTTTTTGTAGGCACAACCCTGGCAATAATGGTTTCCAGGTTGGTGTACTGTACTTTTGCATATCCGACATTTCTCGAAAGATTTCTGATACGGGTTGAATCTAAATTTTTTGTGCAAAAAATGGTACGTTTGGTTAATAATACATAATAAAATTTATATTTTACAACATAACAAAGTATAATTATAAAGCAAAAACATTAATTTTTTTTATAAAAAATCAATTTTTTTTAAAGTTCTTATATAAATTTATCATTTTCAGACCTGCTTTTCTTGCTCGTTAAGGCTTTATTCTCATTCAGCTGTCGACCACCATCGTCTGAAATGAAGAAACAACAATGATAAATAAGCATAGGGACATAAATACATACTAGATACATAATAAATATTCTACACATCTTACATAGATATACTGCAATAGATACATATACAGATACATTTTATCCTACAATCAATCTTCGTTTAGCATCCAGAGACCCAGTTCCCCGAGGTAGGATGTACATTTTATCCTATACATCTTACATTAGAATGATTCATTAGATATATATTATTATATACATAAATAATTGTAATATTAAATTCCAGTCAGGTAATAGCTATAACAGAAATAGTAATATTGACAACATAACAAATAATAAAAATAAAATAACTATAATAATAATAATAATAAAAATAACCTGTTGTATTTCTGGCACCTTTCTTCCACGGGTCAGGAGTGACAACTTTGCCAAGTTTTTTCTCACCTTTTTTTAAATTAAAATTTTATTTTTTTGTATTCATTTCAATTAAATCAATTCAATAATTTATTTCAGAGTTGAGTTGTTTGATTTAGAAATCAGTTTAATTAAAAAATTTGGTAGTTTTCTATCAAATTTCAAAGTCATAATTTGAAAAAAACAAATTTTTCGCTGAATAGCTAATCAACTAATGGACTATTAAGCCAAATTCATTATTTGGTGCATTTTTAGTGTATGCGCAGTGTACATTGTTTAATTTAATTGTAATATAATATAATGGGTAATCTTAATGTAATGTAATCCTAATCGAAATCCGGATCAAATTTTAAAAAATGATTAAATACTGAAATTTAATTTAAATGTTTGAAACTTACATTTATCACAAACCATCTTTAGTTATTCACTTTTAGTAGACTTTGCTAAATTAAAATAGAAAATTCAATAAATTCAAAACAAATTCGATCGACGCCATGTTTATATAAAAGTAAACAGAGATGCAAAGAAAGTAAACACGAAGAAGGGTGCATTTATTAGTTTAAACTTATAAAACTAAGCGGTATAGAATATTTTTACTAGCGATGAAAACAACAAAACAAAGCGTTTGATCGTAAAAATGAAGTGTTGTTGGTCGTTGTTTAGTTAAGAAGATTAAAAATTTTAATTTTAAAATAATAAAAAAGTTAATTTTTTGAATGTGCTGTTGTAAGCAATCATTGATTGATATCATAACACGATGTAACCGAATCGAAACTGGCCAAAATAGCGACAGAAAATGTTGTAAGACAAACACATTTCAAACAAATCCATATATTTTAGTTAATTTCTTTCCATAAAAACTTAACGATACACCTCCCACTTAATCATTGCACGTAAAGATACCCGTAAGTTATGTAACGTTTTTACGAGAGATAACTTTACAATATTTCCCTACAAATTAATATAGTTGTTCAATGTTCTTCATGTTCAAGTATAAGGCTGTAGTTTTCTTATATTCCAAAGATATATTTTTTATGATTAATTTTATCTATATACTTAGTTAGAGTTTATCATATTTATTTAATAAATTATTAATCCAATCAGCTATTCGTATATGATAGGACCCCTAATTTTGGAGCCATTTTTATTGTTTTAAAATAAAATCTATATTCATTGAAATCCAAAAAGCAGCATAAATAAAGCAAAATAATTAAATAGCTTTTGACAAAATTTTATATAAAATATTTACTAATAAATCTCTCATCAAAGAACAATAATAATGCATTAATTTAAAATAGCTTAGGCCTAACTCCTCTTTCTAATGCTTCTATATGGATAGAATAAACATTGAAAGTTTGCAAGTTTGCCAAAATGATAGGGACATTGAAGGAAAAACTAATTGAAAATTGTAACAATAATACTTAAGATTAGTCTTTCACAAAATTAATTACACTAAACTTCATTTATATAACGCTATATGAATATTCGATTTAATATTAACAGCGCTATACAAATGAAATTATCATTGTTATTATTTGTGAATAAGCGAGGGCAGAATTTTATAAATATTATGTCACAATCCACTGAATAATCTTCCTGCTTTTTCTTTTTTGTCAAATAGAAACAAGATGGCGGTGATGGTGTAAAAAAATGTTGATATGGAGTTAGCTGAGATATCATGCTTCTATTTCAGGATAGATAACAATATGACATATGTATATATATATATATATATATATGTGTGTGTGTGTGTGTGTGTGTGTGTGCGTGTATATGTATGCGTGTTTGGGGGCAGTTGTGTTAACCACAATGTTGTATGGATGTGAGACATGGATTACTTATAGGCGCCATATACGTAGACTCGATCAGTTTCATATGAGATGTCTACGGGTTATCGCTAACGTTAAATGGGAGGATAGGGTGCCAAATACGACTGTATTGGAAATGTGTGGTATCTTGGGTATCGCGGCGTTTTTGTTACAGGCACAGTTTCGTTGGGCGGGACATGTTATCCGCATGCCGGACACAAGAATTCCCAAACAGGTGCTTTTCGGACAGCTGGCTTCTGGAGTTCGCCTTGCAAGCGGTCCAGTTCGCAGATTTAAAGATAATCTGAAGGAAAACCTAAAAAAAGTCGGACTGGATTCTAAAACCTTGGGTGTCGTTGCGCTCGAGCGTTCACGGTGGAAGACACGCTCACAAGCGGCAGTTTCCGCCTTTGAGGAGGCGCGCATTGCAGCTTTAGTTGGAAAAAGAGGACGGCGTAAGCAGGTGGCCTGGGATGGTAACAGCACAGGGGTGGGTGTGGGTCTGCGGAACCTGTGGTCGTCGATGTTCATCAAGAATAGGCTTGTTCTCGCATCAAAGGACTCATCAATGACACAATTCGTCGAACGCGACGATTTATTCCATGTATGCGTGTGTGTGAGTGCGTGCGTATGTGATGTGATATATGATGAGTAATTTTTATGGGGAAAAAATATAGTTCTATTATCAAATAAAAAAAGCTTTATTGGAACTGGGTTCCATCTTCAAATAAAAATATATATATATAATAAATATAATAATATAAATATAATAATAATATTAAATTAAATTAATTTTTCAAAAAAGCGTTCACACTTTCGAAAGTGCTGCCTCTGTTTGGTCGAGTTCCTCCGACGTCATCTGGTCTAGTGGAATGATCCATCCACTTTCCTCGTCGACTGGAAGTGGACCTCCCAATCCGTTCGAATTCTCGGACATCGCCTGCTGCTGAACCTGCCCGTATGACGTCAGTCTGGCCGGTTCCTCCGTCACTATTGTTTCAGGCTGATATAGTGAGCGTATTTGGAGATGGTAGATGTTTAAATGATTTTTAAAATTTATTTTTATTTACTCATTTATTTATTTATTTGGTCATTTTTCCAACGTTATTTTAATCAAAATGGGAGACGGATAAGCCGTCAAGCGAGTAATTTATGCTGAATAAAATATATAGAGTAGAGTAATATGTTTCGCTAATGTAAAACAATTTTGTAGCAAGTGGAAATATTTGAACGCGTCATTTCTATTTTATCCAGTGTCAGTTTAATTTCTAAAAAAATGCTCTTATTGCCTTTAAAACATTTATACACAAAAACTAAATAAGTGTCGATTTTTTTGTGCTTTTTTCATTGGCAACTTTTAATTTTCCGTAAGTGATTTGAAATCGTGTGTCACATTAATGACGTTTAATTTTTAATTTCCAAACCAACATTAATGACGTTTAATTTTTAATTTCCAAACCAACATTCGATTTCATTTTGAAAAATACCTATTTGATAAAAATTTGAGACCATTTATATTTTGGACATATCAAGTTGCGAAAACGAAACGCTCTTTGTATAAAAAAAAAACAGACAGACAAAATAATCAATTGTGAAACATTTTTTGTGATAAAACTTTGCCACAAACCTGAGGAAAGCCTCCCTTCTTCTTGCGACAGACCTTCAGACAAATGCACAAAACCATAGCCAGCACCATGGAGACGGCGATGAAAATCAAAACTCCCATAAAAAGGGCCCAATGGCTAGCCCACACTGACTTCCCTCCATCTTCGTCTTTTTGGGAAGGTTTGTCATCTGGGTTTGGGTTTTCTCCTTTTGGTGTTACAGTATCTTTAGAAATGGCATAAGTGAAGGTTAAGGTGATGAAAAAAACTGAACTAAGGATGTTGTAGATGGTCAGTGGATGTTTCGACATTTTCATATTATTCTTTATGGTCAATATTTTGACGGTTCTCGATGTGTTGTCGTTCTTTGATTTGGTCAATTTCTCTGTCTCTCCCTCTCTTTAGTTTAGGGCTAGTCAGTTAAATGTTAAAATTATTTCTATATTAACGGTCCTTTCAAAAATGGTGTAGTAGTAATAGATGTGATAAAACAGTTATAGCACCAGTGGCAACCGTTTTTTAATATTAACATTAATGATTAATATTATCGACATTAACGGATGCTCTGAAATAATTTGTTTCAAAACGAGCTACTATTTTTTATTCTTACAAATTTTTTTAAACCAAAATCAGCCTTAAAGATACTAAAAAAAATCAGTTTATCGGTTTCAGCCAATTTTTTCAAAAATCAATACACCAACATTCTCGTACAAAATAGAAGAACAAAAATATAACTACATCAATTGGCTCAAATAGTTTGGCATCATCACAAACAACAGACCTGTTTGTATGTATACTATGTTTGTACGTCGTTTAGGTTGTTTTGTATGTATGTATATGTGTTGTGTATATATATATATATATATATATAAATGTATAAAATGGTATGTATATATACTATAGATACAAAAAATTAGTATGTATATATACCTGTAAAATATATATATATATATATATATATATATATATATATACATACATTCACTTTTATATATTAATATGAAGTTTATATATAAAGTAAAGTATTATAAACAGAATTTTGCAAAACATATGCGTGCTTTTATATGAGAAAATTTTCATTAATATATGTACGTATGTGTGCGAAATGTTATGGATGTGAATAGATGTTTCGGTGTATATTGAATTGTACGCGATGTTTTTCTATGATTCATACATACACATCCATAATACTCACACACATACATGCATGCATAAATATATACATACATACATACATACATGCATGCATAAATACGTACATACATACATACATACATGCATGCATAAATACGTACATACATACATACATACATACATACATACATACATACATACATACATACATACATACATACATACATACATACATACATACATGCATGCATGCATGCATGCATGCATGCATGCATGCATGCATGCATACATACATACATACATACATACATACATACATACATACATACATACATACATACATACATACATACATACATACATACATACATACATACATACATACATGCATGCATGCATGCATGCATGCATGCATACATACATACATACATACATACATACATACATACATGCATGCATACATACATACATACATACATGCATACATACATACATGAATACATCCAAACAATCATACATGCAATTGAATGGAATGGTAGATGTGAGATTATTAATAGGAAGAATGTGCGTGGGTTATTTTTGTCAGTGTTTTCTCAGCTTTCCATTGAATTGAAAATAATTAAATCTTTAAAACATTCTTATTAATAATGATTTTTTTAATCTATTTTCAACGGTATGAATTGGCTTTATCAATGGAATCAATATTTTATTTAACTTCGCAGATTTAAAAAAAAAATAAACTAAGTCAGATGAGTCGATCAAATGCCTATGTATAAAACTTTTGTTTTTATACTTGCTATGAATATATGTGTTTGTGTGTGTGTGTGTTTGTGTGTGTATCATATCCTAAATATATCATACCATAAGTATATCAAATTATATCATACAGTCATTTTTAATAGATCAGTGGTAGGTTAACTTGTTCAATGGTTTTTTATTTATCTAACATGAAAAGCTTTTCAAGAGTTATATCATCAAGACATACTATTATTATTATTATTATTTTTATTCATTTTCTATTTATTAATAATATTTTTTATATAATTTTTTCCTTCTCACGTAATCTCCCATTTATCCATTCTTCCATCCATCCATCCATCCATCCATCCATCCATCCATCCATCCATCCATCCATCCATCCATCCATCCATCCATCCATCCATCCATCCATCCATCCATCCATCCATCCATCCATCCATCCATCCATCCATCCATCCATCCATCCATCCAACCATCCATCCACCACACCATCCATCTTATTCTTCGTTTGTTTTGTTGGACTGAAACACACACACACACACACACACACATGAAAAGCTACTTAACAAAAGTTATTATATTATTCAAGTGAACCATGCTTGCTATACAAACAACATAGATGTGTACATATGCACACATGGTTCAATCTACAAATACATATTTTTACATACACTTACAAGCACACACACACATACACACGCAAAAAGATAAAGAAACCAAGTTAGCTCAGTCGGTAGAAGTGCCATGTCTAGCGCAGCTATTATGTGATGGCCTGGTTCGAATACTGTCCGACCACAACTCAAAGACCATCAAACGCGTGTGTAACGTAATGTGTATGCGCGTTGTGGGGTGTGGTATAGTGTAGATAGTGTACAGCCTTTGTGGCAGGCACGAAAGTTTAATTATAAGCATACAATTTAATTCAAAGTATATGAACGTTGATAATTTGTTTGAATTGAATCAGCTGTTCAATCAGGTACCCAAATTGTGAGTCTATAACTTTTTTGTATCCAGCATATTTCTGAAAATTTTTATGACTAACCACAAGCGTGACATTTGAACGTTGCACTAGGCTGTGCTGCCAAAACCCTGGTACTGTGTCTGCGCCTACCTCTTCGCACTACTACCCGAGTCTACATATGGGATGTCGGTCTGAATGCTAGCATCGGTCTGTCCGAATGTTAGCGTGGTTTGCTATAGTTGTAGTTATTAAAGATAAATGATGCTAATCATTCATTGCAGTTTGCAATGTCTTATTTATTAAACATCTAATTCAGAATTAAGTTCCGCTGCAAATTTATAGAAAAAAGTTGTCATTATTTATCATTCTTAAACTATTTTCAGCAATATTGTTCCAATTTCATTCCAGAGTGACGCTTAATTTAAAAAAAATAAATCAACAGGATTAAAATAGGCGCGACATATTTTCTGTCATGCCCAAGTCAAGATTTCTAACTAACTTTCAACATTTTCGTTAACATTTCAATACGCATTTAAATATATAAATACGTACACATATAAACAAACATTAGACATATAATTGAAAATATATTTCGTATGCGTGCGTGTGTGTGTGTGTGGTGTGTGTGGTGTGCGTGTGTGTGTGCATACAATCAAACATCTAACCACCTATGTACAAGGTGGGTTAAAGTACTGTTAAACAAAAATGAAAAGTTGTGATGAGTTAGAAGGAAACAAACGATTGCGCCTTCACGATAAATTAAATAAATAACATACCAAGATAATAAAACTCGCATACAAATACAAATATACACCCACACATACTAACAGGCATACTTAAACAAACATTTAAACATATTTTCCGAAACATTCTAAGACAGAATCCTTACAAACATATTGAATGCCTCCGTTCACATCAGCTTACATTAGATGCTTTCGTCTTACTGTTTGTATGTCCGTCCGTCTGTCTCTCTCTCTCTCTTTCTCTCTCTCTCTCTCTCTCTCTCTCTATATATATATATATATATATATATATATATACATGTATGTATGTATGTATGTATGAATGCATGTATGTATGTATGTGTGTGTGTGTGTATGTGTGTGTGTGTGTGTGTGTGTGTGTGTGTGTGTGTGTGTGTGTGTGTGTGTACGCATGAATGTATGTATGTATAGAAATATGTGTAATGTGTATAGCTGAGCTGTGTGCTGACTTTGTTAACTACTTTCTTCTTTTTCTTCTTCTTCATCTTCTTCTTCTTCTCTAAGATGCTACATACTATACGAACAAACATTTGTAGTTGTGCACAAACAGTTCCCTGCTCACATACACATTGTATATATATGTATAAAATACAAATATATACATATTTATATATATAATAAAAGCATATACAATGTGTTTATCTCTTTGTATATACATTTAATGATAATAAACATGTGTTATTGCGTGTATGTGTGGTTTGTGTATGATGCATGAATGTGTGTGTGTGTGCGTTTGTGTGATGTATGAATGTGTTATTGTGTGTGTTTATGTACGTGTTGATTACGTACTTTGTAAAAGTAATTTAATTGTTATTTTAGTATGAAATGGCGTTTTTGTCAGATGAAAAGTTAAAACAAACGAAAAAAAGTCATAAAATGTGTTTTCACAAGGCTAAAAATATCTATACTTTCATTAAACTTTATTAAATATTATGCATCTGGTTCCTTTATATATATATATATATATATATATATATATATATATATATATATATATATATATATTGACTATATATTTTATTTTTAATACTTAGATCCACTTTTGTAGTTCTTGCTACTACTTAAGTTAACTTTTCAAAGTTATTCAAAACGAGACATTTAAATATCAATTTTACTCGTTTTGCATTAAAAAGCTCATTTCTAAATTATAAATTTGTGCCACTTTTAGTGATTTTATGTAACTCATGTGAATTTCAATTGCGTTTGCAAAAAACTTTTTGACAAATATTTTGATAATTAAGTTCCGGGTTCCTTTTTCTCTCTGAGTATCTGTATTCGTATTGTATGTATATTGTATATATATGTATTATAATTGTAATATAATGTGTATGTATTGTTTCTTGCATACACACGCATGCACGCACTCACCATACTCTCTGTACTTACTGACTAATTTTAAACTTTAAATTATAACATAATATTTGCTGATTCAAATTGATGGCTAGTACTGCTTGTTTGTAGTAATTTACTAATTAGTTTATTTTTATTTTTATCTATAATAATTATGAAAAAGGTAAAATGAATTTATTATAAACATTTAGTTTTTAGTAATATAGTGAAATAAAATAGTTTGATACTATACATATACAAGTTATAATTTTTTAGTTGGTATTTGTTTACTGCTTGTTTTTCGTTATAATATACAATTTTTATACATACATACCGCAATGCATATTTGCTTGTTTCATAACATTTCAGTTTAGTGAACACATCAAAAATATTATATATTATACACTTATAAATTATCAAATATTTTCTGTCACAACAATCTTATATTTATTTACCAATTTGTTATTTTTTTTGTTAGCTCTTGTTTAATGGTTTAATCCATAACATAGCAATGAACAATAAATAACGAACAAAGTTAGAAGTCATTATTCAAAATTAATCTACTAAACTAAAACTAAAGACAAGGTATTTTAACATTTTTTTCATTTAATTTTAATTATTAAAGTTAAATAAACATTTAAATAAAACAATCATGAGTTAAACTGTTAAAGTCTTTTTCATCATTATTTAAAAAAAATTTTAATTAATAAAGTTTTATCTATTTAAGATGTTTTTTTATACAAAAATTTTTTGTTAAGTGCAAATGTTTTATTTTAATTTACTGAGGAATTTTTTCCCAATTTTTGGATGAGGTTAATTAGATATTTTTATTCTGAATTAAACTGTTAATTGTATTAGATTTGATTGTTTGACAAATTTCATTTGACATCAGCATCATTTTTAACAACAATCATTATTGATTAAATATTTTTAGCCACCAATATACCAACAACTTCCTATAGATCTAAATACATTAAAAAAAACTGACATCGTCAATTTTTTTCCATTTCCATCATTCCTACGAAAAATTTCCATTATAAAAACGACTAAAAAGCAGCCGCAACAACCGCACCAGCGACTAAGTAGTAACCAAAGACCAACTACACAAGCAATCGCAGTAACCACACCAGCGACAACTGCAAAAAATTAACAAACAGCAACAAATGGCTACATCCAAAAAATCAACAAAGCATTCCAACTAAAAGATAACAAAATTTTTGCCAAAACATCGTAAACAAATGTTTAAACAATAACAGCTTAAACAGCAGTTTAAATTTAAACAACGGCTTATGCAATTTAAATGATACCATCATCATCATCAACAACAACAACATTAAACTATAACAACAACTAAATCATCTCAAACAACAAGCAAATTAGCAAGACTATACTACCAAAACAACACCACAAACCAACCACCATTAAAAACAACCACACTACAACAAACTACCACAAACAACAACAACAACACCTCAACAAACCACCAGCAGCAGCAGCAGCAACAACAACAACAACAACAATGTCGGTAACAAATCTTCCTGAACTACTAACAACCATCAACTCACTACCGAACTTAATTCCCGAAAAACAACAAAACCAACAGCAGCCACAATTGCAGCGACAGCAAAATAATGATCTTTGCAACAGCCGAGGCGGTGGCATCTGCCACACGTGCCACACGGATAAGGATTTCTCCGACAGATCCGTCTACGTTCACGCATTTGACAAGTATCAGCAGGAGGCTAATGAAATCGCTCATCTTGTCAGTTTGCAAATCACGTCTGCACGATCACTACAACAATAACTATATAATAATATCTCTATAATAATATTTATAAAAAAAATTATTAATTTTAATTATGAATAATAAAAAATTATGGAGAAATGTATAATTTATTTGTTGTCGGTACTGTGGTGGAGAATTGCGATGTTGTAGCAATTAAGATATCTGACGCTGTACACTGTGTGCTTGCTGTTGATGTCTGGGCGAAATTATAAAAAGAATTGTAATAAATAAATAAGTGAATTAATGAATGAATGAATGATTGATTGATTGATTGATTGATTGATTGATTGATTGATTGATTGATTGATTGATTGATTGATTGATTAAATATATGAATGAATGATTGAAAAAATGTATGAATTTTAATAATAATGAAACAATAACAAATTCTTAGATGGAGTTGATTGAGACGTCAAAAAAGTTTTGTGGCATACTTTATACATGGCGAAGCTGTACCATCCCGATACCTAAGGTATCACAGCACAAAATACAACATGAAATACTAACGTGTTTTAGATGTTTGCTTTGTATAGTTCAGCATTTTTATATTACTTCATCTGCTCGCGTATTTATTCAATCACTTTTTTATCCATTTTTCTAATAGTTTATCTAACTTTTCATCCCTACATCCGTAAGTTATATCTCCAATCATTCAATCATACTTAAATTGATTACTCAACCGTTAATTTTGTCACTTTTTCATCCATTCGTTCATTTATCTTATCACTCATTCATTTATCCATTCATTCACTATCCAATCCACGTTACCACCAAATGGCGAATCGCTCAACCAACAAACACTCCAAATGAATGACACCCTAAAATAGAATCTTCCGCCTGAGGGGTGTCCAGCAGTGATGGAAGTCCTTGAGAAGGAAGTTAAGAAACTCATCGATTTTTATCACTTCCAAGTTGGTCTCGTCTGCCTACTTTATATTATCCATCAAACCTTTTTGCCATTTAACTGAATTTTTTGAGAAAAATAAAATAAAATACAGTTAAATTTATAATAATTTGACAAAATTTTTTTCACATATTATTAATTTATTCTTTATTACCCGGTTGTGACAAATGCTTGCGAAAGCTCATAGCGTCCACACGAATCTTACAACGATCCGTGCATTCGAACAAGGTCAGAGCACGATTACAGCGCGAGAGATGATAGCTTTCTTACCGTCGTCTAAGCTACCTCGCCACTCAATCTAATACACATATATGTTAAATATATCTGTACGTAATGAATACGTAATTGAAGAAGATAGCTGTTGAAAGCTTGCGAAGTGAGATATCACGTTTTGGTTCGGCGGCTAGTACGGAGTTCATCTCAAAGACTTACATCTCCCTCTTCTGCCAGTTCATCAGCTCGATAGCTACGTTGGACGAGCTGAAGAACATTAAAGCCAGCATCAAGAATGATTTCGCCCATTATAAAAGGTTTTCTTTTGTATCCACTGAGATTATTTCGCCATCCGGACTGAATTTCATTAAATTAAATCATACTCACGCTACTCTAATGGTTCTTGGCTTTTTATTTCCATTTTTCATCTCAATGTCGGCCACACACACACACACCACAGACAAACACACACCACAGAAAAACAGACACACATACAGACACACACAAACACGGCAAACACACAAACAGACACGTACACACAGACACACACACACACACACACACACTGACGAACAAATAAGGAACCTTCGTAAGACGAACGCCCAGCAAGAGCACATCAGCAAGATGAGTGATCTCTCCATCTTTCTAGGCACGCACAACAGCATCCTCACCGAACTCAAAAAGCTGCTGCTAGGTTGGTCGTCATGTGATGGTGACGATGACGATGTGATGGCGATGATGATATGATGGTGATGATGATGACGATGTGGTGACGATGATGATAATGATATGATGGTGATGATGATGAAGAAGAAGATGGTAGTGATGATGGTGATGATCATGGCGATGATTATGACGATGTTGGTGACGATGATGATGATGATGGTGACGATGATGAAATTGATGATAATGGGAGTTGTGTCGATCAGGTCTAATGAATATTTAATAGCCTCATTTATATTCATGTGGTAGCTATTAACAGAACTGAGATACTATTAATAAAATGCCGGGTATTTCCAGGTGTCACGAACCATGAAGATTTTCTGTGTCACGTGGTTGTGACGTGCGTCATTAAGTACGAACAGAAGTGTTTCCTGCTACCGGAAGAGAAATATGACCTCGTTAAGGTCGGTAAATATGACGTCATCGATGTCTCGCGGTTGTTTATGATGGCGTCAGACAGCGTTTTTGTTTTGTTTTACCGTATCGTTTTCGTTGGTTTCAATTTTGTTTTTCGATATTGTTTCGTTGTTGTTCTTTTCGACTTGGTTGTTGATTTTGTTTGTGTTGCTAGACCATCTCCATGTCGAACTGTGTTTAAGATAATTATTATTAAAGAAAACACAATAACATTTATATAACGCTTCACAAGAACAATAACAGCAACTAAACACAACTACAAACATACAAACAAGCAGCAAGCAAACAAACGAACGAACAAACAAACAAACGAACAAACGAACGAACAGTCACAACAACAACAGCAACAAAAACAACCACAACAACACAACATGGCATCACAAGGTGATAGGTTTCCTTTTGTATTTAATGGACGGTCCGAAATTCAACATCAACAAAACAAAGAAACTCAACATTTCAAAGATTGACAACATTCTAAAAGAAGTTGATGTATGTAATAGTAATAATAATCATAATAACAACAACAACAACAGCATTAATAACAATGATAATTATTATTGTTATTATTATTATTACCATCAGGTGATTCCATTATATGGGGACATGACGTTCCGTTCATTTAATTATATTCAAAAGGCGGCAAATTACGAGGCTTCCTATTGGCCGAAGTGTTCGTCAGCTGATCCGAGCCCTCAAAGCTCATTGGTCAACGTAATTTCTATTTTTAGACAGCAGCATAGTAATGTTGTTATGGAGTTTACTGAGGCTATGAAAGTTGTTCAAAATAAGGTTTGCTGATTGGTTGGTTGATTGGTCGATTTGATTGGTTGGTTGACTGTCTTCATCCGTTGCACATGACACGTATTCAATATTGTGAATCAATAATATTTTTTTGAAATTATACAACTCGTAGAAAGTTCTAGACGTTACAATGGTTGACTCAGCTTTCAAGAAAAACATCAACAACAACAACAACATCAACAACAACAACAACATTTCCATTCCAACAACAGAGCAGATGACAGCGGCATATAACATTGCACTGTTATGTCTGCAAACTTTGTCTGGTTGGACCTCTGCGGTCGTTGAATTGGTTTGCTTGTGTGTTTGGCGTTGTTGTTAATGTTTTTGTTGTTGATGATGTTAATGTTGTTGTTTTTGATGTTGTTGTTGATGATGTTAATGATATTGATGTTGTTGTTTTAGCTGAAGTTGCTGTAATGCTAACTGTATCTGTCAATCTGTGAAATTATTCATCTGTTTATTTATTTATTCGCTGCTCGCCTGCGCTTGGATTCATCAATCTATCAATCCCATTTATTCATCCATCCTTTTGTCTGTACATTCGTCTATTTAACCATCCATCCATCCATCTATCAAGCAATCAATCGATCAATCTATACATCAGTCAATTTATCCTTTCATCTATCCACCGATTCATTCATTCATCCAGGTTTCTTGGAAATTAACTCATCCGGCGGATTTGAAATCTGAGCGTCCTGGAGCTGTGGGAGCTCCGACTGACGCCACCGAATATGAGAGGGTTGGTTTGTTGAGTGCATAGTTGACTGATTGGTTGGTTGATTGGTTGGTTGGTTGATTGGTTATTTGTTTTGACTAATTTACATAGGAGAGTTACGCAAGATTGATTGATTAACGCATCAAATAGTGTCAATTAACTAGCTAACCATTTAACCCCTTAACCAACCAGCCAGCCAATCAATCATAGGTCACAAAATACCTACCAACAAACCAACCAACCAATCAACCACCCAACCAATCAACCAACCAACCAACCAGCCAACCAATCAATCAAACACAGGTCACAAAGTACAACTATAGTTCAGAAGAGAAGACAGCCTTAGTAGAGTTAATAGGCTACATAAAAGGGTTGTACAACCTCTTCCATAAAAACCTCATAACGATATCCTCTTTCATCAACGTCTACATATTCAAACAACTGCAGCAATTCGTTAACATTGATATGAGTGAACCACTGAGGAAGGCAGCGAAACATCATAAGGATGTTTTGTTAAGGTTGCGGTTGTTGTTTTGTTGCCGATTGATTGGTTGGCTAGCTGGCTGGTTAATTAATTGATTGATCAATCGATTGATCAATTGATTGATGGATGAATGGATGGATCGATTGATTGATTGGTTGATTGATTGGTTGATCGATCGATCGATTGATTGATTGGTTGATTGATTGGTTGATTGATTGATTGATTGATTGGTTGGTTGGTTGATTGATTGATTGGTTGATTGATTGATTGATTGATTGGTTGATTGATTGATTGATTGATTGATTGATTGATTGATTGATTGATTGATTGATTGATTGATTGATTGATTGATTGATTGATTGATTGATTGATTGATTGATTGATTGATTGATTGATTGATTGATTGATTGATTGATTGATTGATTGATTGATTGATTGATTGATTGATTGATTGATTGATTGATTGATTGATTGATTGATTGATTGATTGATTGATTCTTATCCATCCTCACCATCAACAGCTTACTTACAGCCATACAAAACACGTGCGCTGACACTTCATGCCTCCACAAGTCTGAAGTTTCAGACAAGAAGTCCAAAAAATCGGAAGCGGTCGTCGTTAAGGGCAAACAAGCTCCACCCTCCAACACCCAGGTGATTGGTTGATTGATTGATGGATGGATGAATTGGTAGATGAATAAACGGATGAATGAATCAATGGATGAATAGATTAATGAATGAGTTACTAACCAACTGACCGATTAAATTAACGAAAGACCAATTAATCAACTAATTAATTAATTAATCATAACTTTTATTTTCAAAATGTTTCTCAAACCTTCTGCAGCTCTACCTCGCGCGTTCCATGCTCGACTATCTGATTAACAACGACAGCAAGGTGGCCAGTAGCAAACATCCATGCAAAGACCTGGACAGCCAGCATGTAAAATGCATCAGGGAGTTTCTCATTAACAGTCACATGTGGAAATACGTTATGCAGCTACAAAGTATGTTTGTGTTTGCGTTTTTGTATGTATGTATGTTTGTTTGTCTGCCTCTCGGTCTATTTGTCTCTCTCTCTCTCTCTCTCCCTCTCTCTCTCTCTCTCTCTCTCTCTCTCTGTGTATTTATGCATTCTGGCCAATAGCCATAGATCGTTCGCTATGAACGTTGTGATAAAAAACTGGAAGACTGAGAGAGAAAGGAAGAGAGAGTGAATGAAAGAGTGAGGTGAGTGAGTTAGTGAGTGAGTTAGTGAGTGAGTGAGTGAGTTAGTGAGTGAGTGAGTGAGTGAGTTAGTGAGTGAATGAGTGAGTGAGTGGGTGAGTGAGTGGGTGAGTGAGTGAGTGAGTGAGTGAGTGAGTGAGTGAGTGAGTGAGTTAGTGAGTGAATGAGTGAGTGAGTGGGTGAGTGAGTGAGTGAGTGAGTGAGTGAGTGAGTGAAAAATTGCTGAAGTGATGTAAGCAAAAGTGAAAATTTTGGCTCATTTTGTTACGCAAGAATTTGTTTTTTTTTTATTGTCACTAAATTGTTAATTATTATTACCGCGAAAGATTGTTTGAACGCCTGCAGCGATTTAAGCCAACTCTGGTATCGTGAGTGCTACCTGGAAATGACCAAGGGTTTGGAGATCCAGGTGAGTCGGCTGTTGAT
>NW_008703981.1:1179556-1181194 GCF_000326865.2 Helobdella robusta
ATTCATTCATTTATTTATTCATTCATTCATTCATTCATTCACCTACCCCAGTTCCCAATAGAGCAATCGTTCCCTTGGATACTTGTTAGTCACATATTGGAGAAAAGAGACCCTTATTTGATTCAGTCAGTCCTGATGATGATGCTGGCGATGATGATGTGATGATGTTTATTATGCTGCTGCTGATGATGATAATGATGGTAATGATGATGACATATCTATATAATGATAAATCACTATCAAGATAATTTTCATTTTTGGGTCATTATCGTCTGTGTATCATTTATTATTTTGTCAATTTCATTATTTTTCTTGTATCATGTTATCAATATTATTGTTGTCTGTATATCTGTTTAACCATCATCACCACCATCATCATTATCACCATCATCTTCACCATCATCACTATCATCATCACCATCATCATCATCATCATCATCAATGCCACTACTTTCATCATCGTCGTCGTCATAATCTTCATAAAATACGTGATTACCTCTAAATAGTTTTGTATTGTACATGTTCGACCTGTACAATGATTCTGCAAATACGGCTTTGTACACCTTCAAGAAGCAACATTTGTTTGAAGAAGTTGAGGCTGAGGTAGCTTAGTGTATTTTTTTGTATTGTATGTTTGTATGTTTTGTTTTGAATTGTATGTTTTGTAGGTTTTATATTGTATGTTTTGTGTTGTATGTTTTATATTGTATGTTGTATAGTTGGTTGTATGGTTGGTTGTACGGTTAGCTGTATTTTATTATGGATTGTATGTTATTTGTTGGTATTTTATATAGGTATCGTGTATGGCATTGTAATTATTATTAATTATTTGATAATATAATTATTAATTATAATAATAATTAATTATTAATTATTATAATTAATAATAATAATTATTAATTATTTGATAATATATTGTGTGTATATTGTATTTTGTATGTTGCGTATTTTGTGTGTCTCGTCTAGCAACATACAAACACGTCCTTANGCCATCTTATGTTTTGAGCAGTTGGTCTTCAATTGAGTGAGCATATATATGAGAGACACAAAGTTCTGGCCGCTAAGTATGTCGATGTTGTTTTTGTTGTTGTTGCTGTTGTTGATGTTGGTGTTGCTGTTGGTGTTGGTGTTGTTGTTGTTGATGTTGTTTTTGGTGTTGTTGATATTGTTGATGTTGATGTTGTTGTTGATGTTTTGTTATTTATTTTGGTGTTTTTGTTGTGTTATATGGCAATGTTGTTTCAGATGGTTGTTGTTGTTGTTGAGATTATTTATGTAGAGTTTAACATTGCTATCGCGAAAATTTTTCATTTCATTTTTATTATTTTGAAAAAATTTTAATTGTTTTTTTTTTTCAAAAGCATTTTGTTGAACAAGAGATTCGGCAGAGCTTGCAAGAAGATAAATACCTATCTTCTAAACGTCAACTATTTGTCACTAATCAACCAGAAAAATTTGCAAGTCTGTTGATGTGTTGTTGTTGATGTGTTGTTGTTGCTGTGTTGTTGTTGATGTGTAGTTGTTGCTGTGTTGTTGACGTGTTGTTGACGTGTTGTTGTTGATGTAGTTGTTGGTGTGTTGTTGATGTGTTGTTGTTGTTGATGTGTTGTTTATGTTGTTGTTAATGTAATGTCGACT
>NW_008703981.1:1181589-1194089 GCF_000326865.2 Helobdella robusta
TTTCTTTTCTTCTTTTCTCTCTCTCCTCTCTCTCTCTCTCACTTACTCTCTCTCTCTTTCTCTGATGTTGTTTGATGATTAATGCTGACAATAATTAAAATGTTGTTTTTTTACTATAATTAGTTGCTAGCTGCTGAATAATTTTATTTTTCTTGTCTAATTGTACTAATTGTATAAGCAAGCAGCAGTACAACAACTACTACTACTACTATTGCTGCTGATAACGTTGACGCTATAATTATTATTATTTAAAATTATTATTATTGTTGTAATTATTATTGTTGTTGTTATTATTATTGTTATCATCATTATTTTGAATACATTTTATTATGACTCAATTTTTGAGACATTTCTTTGAACATTTGGTTTCTTATTTTAAAAACTTATCATTATTGTTTTTGTTGTTGTTATTATTCATATTATTATTATTATTGTTGTTGTTGCTGTTATAGTTGTTAGGAAGATCAGTGGATTTGCAGCAGCGCATCACACAGTCTATGAACGAACTCTTGATCAAATCACTGAACATCGCCATCTCGAGATTTGAATTCTCTGACGTCACTGGAATTGTGGTCCGTTGTTGTTGTTGTGATTTATTGTTGTTGTTGTGGTCTGATGTTGTTTCTGTAGTGGTTGTTGTGGTCTGTTGTGGTTGTTGCTGTGGTCTGCTTTTGTTGTTGTTGTCGTTGTTGTTATGATCTGTTGTAGTTGTCGTTGTGATCTATTGTTCTTGTTGTTGTCTGTTGTTGTTGTGGTCTATTGTTTTTGTTGCTGTTGTTTGATGTTGTTGATGTTGTTCTGGTCGATATCAACGTTGTTGGTTTTGTTTACATTGTTGCTTTTAACATTGTCGCTTGTTTATTACATTGTTTCTACACTTATGTACCAGTAAAAAATAATAAATACACACATTTACACACACACACGCGCGCGCACACACATACAAACGTACACAAACAAATTCACCCAAACAAACAAAAACACACACACACAAACAAACACAAACAAACAAACTCACACAAAAACAAACAAAGGAATTAGAGACTCTAGTACGCATAAACAAAGAAACCCACAAAAGGCTGAACAAATATCTTCCACTTGACGATTTCGCCATCCTTTGGCGAGAAGCAAACTCAAACGTGACCTCTCCTTACGGCCGGATCGCCGTCTACATCCTTCTGGAACTGACTTCCGACTTCCTCCCGCATTACTGCTACAATTCCAGTACAGGCAGGTCGGTAAATCCGGAAATTAGGATCACGGATTGTACGGCTTTTCCGTTTTGGTTTTATTGCTGGTGCTGGCACTGGTGTATATTTTCTAACTCCAAATACCAAATATCAATAATGAAATAATTATAAAATCCTATTAATCTAAAATGCTCGTCACTGCAAGTGAGTACATTTGAGAGGGGCTGGTTTAATTGTTCAATTGGGGTTCAATCATTCTTATTATTTTTGGCGTTATCAATCAAATTTTATGATAAACATAGAGTTGCAATAAAGTTAATAAAAAGACAATAATATATTGATTACTGTTTGGTTGATACACATCATGTTTCGTTGTTTTTCTTACTTTCTTACAATTATTTATATATTTACCGTTTTAACAGTTACAAAATAACCACTGCTACTATGTACTTTATTTACGCTGATAACAACGCTGATGACGACGACAATGATGATGACGACGATGATAACACAAAACGATAACAATAATAATGGTGACGATTACGATGACGATGCTGATGACGAGATTGATATTGATGATGATAATGACGTCATCGTCAGATTCGTCCAAACGGTTCTTCCTTTTGCCGACAAGACCACGCGCGACCGACCGCCAAACGTGGCCGCCTGTCATTTGTACGGCAACAAGGTGGTCGTTGTAGTAGTAGCAGTTGTAGCAGCAGCAGTTGTGGTGGCAGCAGTTTTAGTAGTAGCAGTTGTAGTCGTGGAAGTTGTGGTAGTAGAAGTTGTGGTAGTAGCAGTTGTAGTAGTAGCAGTTGTAGTCGTAGAAGTTGTAGTCGTAGAAGTTGTAGTCGTAGAAGTTGTAGTAGTAGCAGTTGTGGGTAGTTTTAGTAGTTGTTGTAGTAGCAGTTGTTGTAGTTATTGTAGCCGCAGTAGTGGCGGCTGTAACGGCAATAGTAGTATTGCTGTTTTTGTAATAATAACAATAATGAAAATATCAGTAATAATAATAATGACAATAGGAGTAGTACATGCCTAACAACAACAACAACAATAATAATAATAATAATTGCGTCATCGTTAGGCCCTAGCTCAGTGCTACCAATGCATACACGGCATGTATAGCAACTTCTTCGGCGCTCCTCACTTCACAGCAATGGTCGAACTAATGGGGTACCAAGATGTCGCCATGCTGGCCAAAGAACTTATGGAGAATATTAGGTCTTTGGTCGGTGATCGTTTGTCTTTGGTGTTTTTTTTAATTTGTTGTTCTTTGCTGTTAAGATTGTTATACAAATTAGAGTTTTTAAATTTAGTTTTGTGTGTTTTTCTGTATTGTTTGCAGATAAGAAACACTTTGGTACCCTATACAACGTCACTGCAAAGTGTCATGCCCGAAAAGTGCATACTTCCTAGATATGATTACACATCACCTGGTTGGTTTGTTTGTGTTTGTTTGTTTGTGTTAGTTTGTTTGTTTGTGTTTGCATGTTTGTTCGTATGTTCGTTGGTGTTTGATTGTATTCCTGGTTGTTTGACTCTTTTTATCCATAGTTTAGGTGTTAATTTGTTGTGTAAATGATTTATTGAGTATATTAGTTGAATAAAATTGAAGAGATTATTAAAAGATTGATGAAAGAATGAACGGATGAAAGAATGAAAGAATGAATGAATGAATGAATGAACGAACGAACGAACGAACGAATGAACGAATGAATGATTAAATAAATTAATTAAATAAATTAATAAATGAGTGAGCGAGTGAGCAAACGAAGGAAGGAACGAATAAAGAAATGAACATCTCCACCAGGAGTTCTTGGTTATTATGAGATGCAGTTGGAAGCCATCCTGACCTACTCTGACCTCCAGCCAAAAGTCTTCCAATGTATGCGTGAGATTGGAAATTCTATACTGTTCGTTATGCTGATTGAACAATACCAGGTGATTATGATGACGATGATGATGACGGCGACGATGATAATGATTATGATGATGATTATGATGACGGCGACGATGATTCTTTCATTCATTCGTTCAGTCCATCCGCGAAGTTTCAGAGTTGAACATGGCTGGCATGTTTCTCAAGGTCATTCCAAAACCTTACGTTCCGGAAGATGGTTGGATGCGATGGTGATAATGATGATGACGGCGATGGTGATGATGTGATAATGATGATGATGTTGATAATGATGACTATGATTTTTGTTGGAATGATTGTTGGAAATAATAATGATCATTGCGTAGTTACTGTAGAAAATGGCAGCTGACGTCATAAACACTATCACAAGCATCACCAAAAACACCATCACCATCATCATAACATCATCGTCATCATCACCATCATATCATCATCATTATAACATCATCATCATCATCATCATCATCATCATCATCATGGTCATCATCATCAGTATCGTCGCGTACGTTAAAATCATTTCGAAATTTCCCAAAGACAAAAAAACGTCAGAGGAATTAGAAACCGAGAGGGCGAAATTGACGCTCGAACTCGAGAACAAGTATCGCCATCTTAACTTGCAGGCCATAATGTCAAGGAACTGCAATGAAGAGGTACTGATGATGATGACGACGACGGGATGACAATGATGATGATGAAGATGTGAGTGAGATTGATGATGGTGATGATGAATAGGATAATGAAGATGTGAGTGAGATTGATGATGGTGATGATGAAGAGGATGATGAAGATGTGAGTGAGAATGATGATGATGATGATGATTATGATGATGAAGAGGATGACGATGATGAGGAAGCTGCGAGATGAAATAACTGAAATGATGATGAAGATAGTTACGTTGATAATGCAATCGGTTGGAAACCTTGAAATGTATATAAGAATAAGGATGAAGTTGCGGTGAAAAACATTTCAAACAAAAAGAAACAACTCCACACCTCAAGGACTTTACACTATGTAAAGAGAACATTCTCCTATCAAGAGACAAACTGGCCTGCGGACTCTACGTCTTCAAGACCTTCCTGGTTCAACTGCAAGACGAGCTGCTATCAATCGAAGATCCAGTATTTCACGGCAAGCCGTCAAACGCTACCTCATCGGCGACCCTGTGGTGCGTGCAGAGCAACAAGGAGTTTCATCGCGTCTGGTCAGCCATGCAATTCGTCATGTGCAGGACTCTTGGACAGAATGAACTGACCGTTGAGTTAGTCAGCGATGGGGATGGTGATTTGGATGGATGATCGTTTGGATGATGATAAAAGAAAGTTGATGGTGATAGAGATGTTGACGATGATAAAGATACTGATGACGATGATGGTGATGTAAATCTTTTTATAATTTGTTTTCCAGAGAGTTGTTTGGCGAAGGAATAAACTGGGGTGGTTGCTCAATTGTTTTCCTATTAAAGCAACATCGCAGGTGATTACGTCACGATGATATTAATGATGACGTCATGATGTTGATTAATCATGACGTAATGATGATGAGGGTGATGTAACAGTGATGATGACATTATGATGCTGCTGATGTTGCTGCTCTGATGATGATGAGGAGGAGGATGGCGACGATGATGTGATTGAGATAGAGACGATAAAGCAATTATTAATTGTGTTTTAGATATAACGACAAAATGATGATATATAACGATACTATGCGATGGTTCAATGATATCATAGATGATACTAATAAATGACGATGATGTATCATAAGGGATACTAATAAATAACGATGATGTACCGTTGTCAGCGATAGAGATAGGTAATAAAGATGATACTGTCGTATAGATTTACATTGGGGATTAAGTAGCATACATTAATATTTACTAACATCAAAGTATTTTTCTAAATGCCACATTTTTTAATGAAGGTTTCAGATAATGGATTGCTGCTATCATCTGTACAAGGTTAACAGAGTTGATCAGATTGATAAAGTCTGCTCTGGCGTTGTTAGTTATCGGGATTTACGTTCCGTTACTTATTAAATTTGTTTTCTATCCTAACAATCACTCTTCATTACTATCATCGTCGTCATCGTCGTCAAGTTTTTTTAATTGAAGTTCTGATCTTTACACCTTTGCCATTGTTGAACAACAATCCATATATCATATCATCCTAATTTCTTTTCTCTCTCTCCTCTCTCTTTCTTTCTCTCTCTCTTTCTATCTCTATCTCTCTCTCTCTCTCTCACTATCTTTCTCTGGTGTTGGTGTTAAATTTACACGTTAACAAAAAAACTCACACAGCCCTTGAGGAAGATGGTAGATAGGATCAGGAAGTTTCAGATTGTGAACGACGAGATATTCTCCTGTCTGGAGAGGCAATTCAAACCAAGCGATCGAGAAATATCCGTTTCCGATTTTGGAGTCGAAGTTGAGTACTTGATGCCAACTCCACCTCCGCCTAGTTCGAACGCAAATGTCGCCGGTGTGGTTGTTGATTCTGCTGCTGCTGGTGGTCGTGGTGGCGATGGTGATAAGGCAGGTGTTGGTGGTGGAACTAGTTTCGTCTGAATAGAGGGTGTTTGAGTAGCTGTTTTAGTAGCGCTTCAATATAGAGGCGTTTGTGTATAAAGGCCTGCTGTTTCTTTGTTATATTTTTTGTCTGCTTCATGATTGCCACCATTATTTTTATGTTTTCATTAATTTCTCTCTCTCAGTATCTCATGAGATTTACTTGAAAATTTTAATTTTTTCAAATCGAGAAGCATATTCGTCGCTTTTTTTCACAAAATTCGATATTGTGTTTATTTATGATCCTATTTATTCCATTAAACATGAATTTTTTACGTAAAATCATTTCTATTTTTTCCATTTCACTACAAATAGGTTTTTATGAAACTATCTGTACTGTCACACACACACACACATACACGTGCATATGCATACACGTACATTTTTACTGTACACAATCAAACATACGTACAAACACATACACATACATACAAACATACATACATACATACGTACTAACAAACATACAAACATTCATGCATACAAACAATCAGACAATCGTACGTATATTTCTAATTTTTCTTTCCCAAACACACAACGTCATTCAATGCTCACGGCTGCGAAGCGAATGAATTTAAAATAACATTGGGATGTAATACTGCTTTTACTTGACAATAATCTCGTATTGCAATAAGAATGTTTTATATTACATTAAGATTGTGTTATATTGCATTACTATATGACAACAGGTGTATTACATGACATTGAATGTCTCTATCATATTACAATAAGTGTATTTGATACATTAATACTACTAACTAAATTACTTCCATATGTAACTGCATTTTCTAACTAGCAAACGTTTTTCTAACCACTAATTACATTATTTGTATTTCGTTTTTTTACCGTCTTTTTATTTATTTATTTATTCTTTTTTTTCTTCATAATGCAGATCTGTCATCAAACATCAAAATTAAAACCTCTAACCAATAACAGACAGAGGTTCTCGCCTGTTATTCTATACTTAAGATTAATTTTTGTATAATTTTATCTCATTTTATTTATTTATTCCTACAAAGTTTATTTATTTATTTCTATAAATTTTTATACATTGTATACCTACATTGGCGACATTTTAAAATTCGCAATAATTCTTAGTTAATATTTTTCATTATTTATTAAAAGAAGCTTTTATAGAATATTCCTTGTTCGGGACATATTGTTTGAAGAATTGATAGTTCTGATATGACCATTTTTTATCGCGTTGTGAAATTTATCATTCCAGTTATACGCTGTATGTGTGCGTGGTGTGTGTTTGTGCGTGTGTGTGTATGCGTGTGTCTGTCTGTGTGTGTCGGTGTGTGTCGGTGTGTTTGTCTTGCCTTCGTGTTTATTCTATGCAACTTTTTGTTTTAATTGTTTTTAGCTGTTGCAATGTTGACGTTGTTAACGTTCCAGTTTTGTAACTGTCAGTATCGTGTTGATGTCATTGTCACGACGATGAAATCATTGTTGTTGCCAGTGCCGCCGTGCTGATGTTGCAATAATGTTATTGATGTTATTTTATTTTTTGTTCTGTTAGCGTTGCAGTATTATAACACTCGAATGAAATTTTCGATTCAACTTCAATGTAATAAACGAATTCTTCCTTATTTTTCAAAAAAATAGTTTTTTTTTCATTTCATTTGATTAATGCATTGTGACGTTGAAAAAAAGAATTGACATCAAACTCCTCGACAACAAACTGCAAAAACGTCAGTACGGTGTCATAACGACCCAACAAAGAATATTAACAAACAACAGAGAAACAAAAACAAAGAATATTAACAAACAACAACAAGGAACATTAGCAGCAAAGAACAATAACAACAAATGAACGCAACATACTCAGATAGACAACAAAAATAACAACAGAAAAAGAGGAAAAAAGAAGAAAGAGGCAGAGATGGAAAGACAGAAAAAGAAGAAAGATAAAGAGAGAGAAGGGAGAGAGAGAGAGAGAAGAATAAGAGAGACTAGCACCATCGACCTATCATCTTCTATTGATATAACTCTCCAACAGCTCACAGATTAACGATTTTTTCATGCAAATCAAATGTTTACGTAGCTCGCAGTTTAGTAAGTAAGACGGTGTTTTCGTTTTTATTTCAATGCGCTTCACTTTGGAGTTTCGAGTGCCTCATTTCTTAATGGATGCCTAGATTGATGTTCATTTCTTTTTGCTTGGATGTGTGTTTGTGTTTCTGTGTGTGTGTGCCTTTCTGTGATAGTGTGTATATATGCATGAACGAACGAACAAACGAATGAATGAATGAATGTATGAATAAACAGATGGATAGATGCGAAAATGAATGAATGGTTGGGAGGATAAATGAATGAAAGAAACAATGCATGAATGAATGTATGAACGTATGTACGGAAGAACGTATAGATGACTGGATGGATGTGTTGACAATGGATTGATATGAGAATCGATGAATGGATAGATGGATGGATAGATAGATGGAAACATTACACAAACATACTCAGCAGAACAATGACTTATACAACAATACACATAGATACATAGCATAAACCTAATACGTCCTCCATATGAAAAAACATAAGCATCGTATAAATTTATATGTTTAGAATTAATGTGAGATGTATGATATGAATAAATATGTTGATATGTATGCATTATATATATGAGGCGTGTGTATGTCTGTACGTGTGAGTGTATGCATGTGTGTGTGTGTGTGTGTGTGTGTATGTGTGTGTGTGTGTGTGTGTGTGTGTGTGTGTGTGTGTGGATGGTGTATCAAACAATTGGAAAACCGTATATTATTTTAACTTTAATAAAATAAATAAGGACGATAAGAATTTGGTTAGAAATATTGAGAAATGTAATAATAAACTATCCAACGCTAGAAATTCGGTAGATTTCATGAATTGTTGCATTAATTATGGTCTTTTACCAGCATATATTTACCAGCATATATACATATATATTTATATATACATATATAGGTACGTTGACTGTGACGTGATATATACACATGCATTGATAGCTAATGTATTTGTGTTGTAATCATATATCTCGTCGCCCCATCGTGCCCGCCAAAGAAGATGATGTTTTGTAGGTGGAGGTGTTTGTGATTATGTTTCTGACATTGGTGAGTTTTTCATTTTAATGACGGTAGAAAAAAATATAAAAATATGAAAAAAAGGTTATATTATTTTGTAATTGTTGGTTTAATCTCTTATTGATTGTATGCTGCTGCAAAAAAACATCAAAGAAATGTTTGCACGTGTGCATACACAAATGTGTGTACACATGACTGCATACCCATTTGTATATATACGAATACGCGTGCACACATGCATACGTATGCGCGCGTGTGGTTGTGGATGTATGTGTGCGTGTTCATAGCTAGCTCTACGATGCGTATTTAAAGATAAATTTATTATATACTTTTAATGTATGCATTAAAATGTGTGTGTGTGTATGTGTAAGTTTGTGTGTGTTTTTGTGTGTGTGCGTGCGTGTGTGCGTGCGTTGTTTTGTATTTGCACGTGTATTGCTTTGAATGGAAATAAATAAAACGTTTTGTCTCCTTGCACACGTTCCATTTCTGCTTGCTTCAGCGCCTTTCAGAGGAGGAGGCATAATTGCCGGTTGTTGGTGGTTGTTGCTGCTGTTGGTCGGTTGGTTGGTTGTGTGTGTGTTTGTGTGTTTCATTTTTGTTTTTTTAAATGTTTTTTGGAGATAGAAACAAGTGAAAAAGGCAGAAAAAGGCAAACAAAATGTAATAAACGACTGGACCGCAAAAATAAAATCCATCCAACCGACCAAACAACCAACCGACCAAACAAACAAACAAACAACTAACCAACCAACCAACCAACCATCCACTTATGAATTAACAGAGGTAGGTAACCCATTTGCTTTGTGGTCGTTTGTTCGACCGTGAACAATTGGGGTGGCAGTTCAAATTCAGCTAGTGATCTAATTCTGTATTGTCGTCATCGTCGTCGTCATCATCCTTATCACCATCGTTATAATCATCTTTATCATCGCCGTATTTATCACCAAACTTTTCACCATCTAATTTCTATCATCACTCACTCACTCACTCACTCACTCACTCACTCACTCACTCACTCACTCACTCACTCACTCACTCACTCACTCACTCACTCACTCACTCACTCACTCACTCACTCACTCACTCACTCACTCACTCACTCACTCACTCACTCACTCACTCACTCACTCACTCACTCACTCACTCACTCACTCACTCACTCACTCACTCACTCACTCACTCACTCACTCATTTACATCATATTTTCACATTCTTTAACGTTTCCGTACGGCACACACATTTGTAATGTATTAAGATCACGAAGATGAATGTGTGGCAGAGAAATAAAGAGAGAAAAAGACAAAGAAAAAAGTACTAGAGAGAGAAAGAAAGAGAGAGAGAGAGAGAGAGAGAGAGAGAGAGAGAGAGTGTCTCCGGGAAGGAACAGATGGCTTTTAAATTTAATACACGTGTTATTATGATTTACATATATTGTTAACATCTTTTCTCTACTTGGCTGTATGTATGTTTGTTTGCATGTTTGTATGTATGTTTATTTGTTTGTATGTATGTTTGATTGTTTGTTTGTATGTTTGTTTGTATGTAGGTTTGTTTGTTTGTTTGTATGCATGTTTGTATGTCTATCTGTTTGAATGTATGTTAAAATGTTTGTATATATATATATATATATATATTATATATATATATATATACATATATATATATATATATATATGTCTGTGTGTGTGTGTTTGTGTGTGGTGGGTTTATGTTTGATGAATTAAAAAAACTTATTTGTATGTATACAGACACGTATATACACACATAAAAACATGTATGCACATACACACACACGTATACACACACACAAATACACGCACATACACACGAACGTACGAAGACAACACTAATCGTTAATTGGATGCTATTGCGTGATCTGTTAGGAAATCAAAAAGTTGAATTACCACAATGAAATAACTTATCTGCTGTTGATGTTGTTGTAGTTGTTGCTGTTGTTGTAGTTGTTGCTGTTGTTGTAGTTGTTGATGTTGTTGTAGTTGTTGCTGTTGTTGTAGTAGTTGTTGTTGTTGTAGTTGTAGTTGTTGCTGTTGTTGTAGTTGTTGATGTTGTTGTAGTTGTTGCTGTTGTTGTAGTTGTTGTTGCTGTTTTTGTAGTTGTTGCTGTTGTTGTAGTTGTTGCTGTTGTTGCTGTTTTTGTAGTTGTTGTGGCCGTTGTTGCTATAATAAGTTGTTAATGTTATTTGTAATTTTTGCATGGATTATTAATGTTATTTTTATAAATGTAGCTAATTGGTTATGTTATTACACACGAAAAACACACCAACAAAAATCTCAAAACAACAACTACAACTACAGTAACAACAACTATTACGATATCAACAACTACACATCAACAACTGCTACTACTACAACCACTACAACTACACACCAACACAAAGATACATTATAAACGAGCTTATCAAATATATTGTGGCAACATTTCTTAATTAGAATTAACTTCGAGATGGGAGGAGTGTGTGTGTGTGTGTGTGTCTGTTTGTCTGTGTGCATTTGTGTGTACGTATATTGATATGTGTGTGTGTGTATGTGTCAGAATGTGTGTTATTAATCTGTCTATAAGTGCATGTACGTGTATGTGTTATACACATACACATATGACACTTTGTGTATGCATGTAGTTTGTAGTATAATTTTGGTGTGTTTGTATGTAGTGTGGGTTCGTGTGCGTGCGTGTGTGTGTGTGTGTGTGTGTGTGTGTGTGTGTGTGTGGTGTAATTAATTCACATGTGTGTTTCGCCCGTTTGCATTGCTCTGCTTTCCATTGCAATAATTTCGTAATAATTTCGTAAAAAAATTCATCCTAATTTTTTAATCGTTTCGTTATGTTTTAGTACTTATAAGCCTATCTTTGTTTCAAGTTTTATATCAAAAATGTTCTGAAAATTATTTTGAGAATTGGAATTTTAGTGAGTGCAATTTTAGGCAGGAATCAACAACAAGCTAAAAAGCAGACATAAAACAACAAAAGACATGAAAAATAAATAATAGAGTTATTATCAACAACAATGATATCAACAGCATTAAAAACAACACTAACAACAGCACTAATTACATCAACCAAAACGGCATTAACGATTGCAACAGCACCGGCAAATTGCACGATTTTGAAATAAGTTGAAGGACTGCAACTATAAACTTTATCATTGCAGTGTAATTTTTATATGCAAGAACGTATGCAAGTAATGTGTGTATGTGTGTGTGTGTTTGTATGTATGTATGTTTGTGTGTGTGTGTGTATGTGATAATATATGTGTGTGTGTGTGCTCATTACAATGTGTGTCTGCTAAATAAAACATCTGAGATAATATTCATTTATGTGCGATAATTTAGATTACACATTTGGTATAGGTGTGTGTGTGTGTGTGTGTGTGTGCGCGCATGTGTGTGCGTATATCTGTGCGTGTGTACGTTTATGTGTGCGTGTGTATGTTTATGTGCGTGCGTGCCAGTAACATTATTAAATCAATAAATAATATAATGAAAGATTTTACGTAATTAAGAATTCATTAAGATAACCATATTTATAATAAGTCCGTTTGTTCCTTCCTATCTATTTTATCTCTAACCGTTGCATATTTTACGCGGTTATTATTGCTGCTACTGCTGCTACCACTATTTCTACTACTACCACTACTACTACTACTACTACTACTACTACTACTACTACAAAACCACTACTACTACTACCACTACTACTAAGACTACTGTTACTACAACTATAACTTTTACTACTACTAAAAC
>NW_008703981.1:1199089-1211791 GCF_000326865.2 Helobdella robusta
ATTTTAAAAACATAATTTAACCGGTTTGTCGTTCTGAGACAATTTAAAGTTTAAAAATTAAAATGGAGGGCATATCAAATTATTTTCAATACAATTTATTTCTAACTTGAGCTTTTTAAATGGGGATTTTTTTCTACAAATGTTATGACCTCTGTAAATCATAATTCAGATATACTTTTTTAAATAAAGATCATCAATATTTTAGCGGGTTATCTACGTCATTCTTTGCATTGCTTACTGAGAACTCCTTACAACAACAACAACAACCAACCAGCCAACAACATTCACATGACTTCTCTCTGCCTCTTTCCATCTCGTCTCTCATCATCTTCATCTTCCTCCTCCTCCTCACGGAATCTTCCTGACAACGACAACAACAACAACGTTTCAACAACCGCCAACGAAAATTTTTCAACAACAAACGCAACCAACAACAGCAGCAGCAGAAACAGCAACAACAACAACAACAACGATCTAAGTTCCGCCGCTTCAACTCCATTTTTCCACCCACATCCTCCTCCTCACCATCATCCCTATCATCCCCATTTCCCGTTCGTTGCATCAGGGTCTACTGTCGTGGATGGTCTGCCGAGTACCCCACCAATGCTACCCTACCCACCCTCCATGCACCATCACCCATCGCCATTCCATTTGAAGATGGACAAGTTTCAAGATGCCGTAGCAAAGTCATACTACGCCGCTACTGCTTCCGCTTCGAACGTCGGACATGGTCAGTTTGTCGTCTTTGTTGGTCATGGCGATGAAATTAAAAACTTTGTTTTTGTTTGTATTTATTTTGTGTTGTTAATGCTCACCATGGTCCTATTGTTAATTGATGTCTTGTTATTGCATCTCGTGTTGATCGATTCGTTTGAAGAAATTGTGTAGTGGCTCTCAATCTACTATCTATTTTGTTCAGTTTTGTTCAGTTTACCTCTGAATTTGCTGATTAATGTAGAATGCCTGTTAGTTGAACTGTTGTGCAGCGCAGTTGTTGAATAATAAATTGTCCTGATTGTAATGCAACAATGATTGATTACATCACTCCTACTTGTTAATATGTCATAAAATGTTCACGAACCAGGGTTTCATTTCAAAATACACATTTAATTAGGAATGGTTTTGCCTTCATGATAATTTATGTCGGAGCTTGCATATGTTGGGTTTTGTATGTTGTGGCGTTTCGAAAAAACGTTAAAGTACGATTTCTTTTATAGAAATTGCACGAATCTCTGTTGGATTTTGTTTTTAGCTTACACTTTTTTGACTTGTACCGTTTCAAAACTTTGAGTTGCATATTTTCCAGTGTAAACATTCAACGTAACATCTTCGTAACGTCAAAAGTAATTCAACCTCCAGACCACCAGAACATAGATTCCAACAGCAACAACAACAACGGACACAGCAGCAGTCGCATGCCTCTACTACAAAACTTCAGCAGCAGCAGCAACAACAACTCATCTTCATCGCCACCTCCAGTCTCCAGTAACCCAGAGAACAACACGTGCAGATTGATGGACTACAGAAACCAAGCGGTCGCCACATTCACCGTCGACGGTCGCGACTTGATTTGCCTACCCCAGGCTTTCGAACTTTTTTTGAAACATCTGGTGGGTGGTTTGCATACCGTGTACACGAAGCTCAAGAGACTGGATGTTGTGCCAGTTGTCTGCAATGTCGAGCAGGTTCGTTGGCTGGTTGGCTGGTTGTTGGATGATTTGTTGTTGGTTGGTTGGTTGCTGGATGGTTGCTGGTCGGTTGGTTAGTTGGTTGCCGGTTGGTTGCTGATTTGTTGGTTGAATGATTGGTAGGCTGGTTAGTTGAATGATTTGTCATTTGACCACTTAGATTTATAGTTTTCATTAGTTTTTCAATATAACGAACGTTTTCTCTAACAATTAAAGTTAATTTTAACTACATAAAATACGTTAATACTTTTAATTTTAAAAATAATGGCACGACATATACAATACAATACAATTTAATAAGACAAAGCGCTTAACAAAACAATATAAAACATTTATCACACGTATTCTCACATCCCTATTTTTTACATGACGTAATTTTAGGTGAGGGTATTGAGGTCACTCGGGGCAATCCAACCAGGGGTCAATAGGTGCAAACTCATCTCACCAAAGGAATTTGATGTTCTGTACGAAGACTGTACTAATTCAAGGTTTGTTGTTGTTGATGTTGTTGTTGATGCTGCTGTTGTTGACGTTGTTGTTGTTGACGGTGTTGATTTCATTGTTGTTTTTGTTGACGGTGTTGGTAATATAAATGTTGTTGCTTATGATTTTGCTAGCAGCGAACTTGCAAATCATCAATGGAGAACAGATTAAAATATTAATTAAGCATCAAACACGCAACAGCAACAACAACAACAACAACAAAAACAACAACAACAACAATAACAAAAAAAAACAAAAACTACTACTACAACAACAAATCAACAAATCAGCACACAACCAAATTCTTTGCAAAATTAATGACTCCAATCGAAATTAACATGTTCAATAACAAAGAAACAATAGAAAATAATTACTGATACTTTCAAACAATCACGATAATAATAATAATAACTATAATTATTATATTATTAGTATGATTATATTAATTATAATCATAACTATCAACATTTATAACAATAATAACATAAAAGCGGTAATTATCATAAACATAAAAAACGAACAAAAGCACATACCACTGCTTGTTCCAACAAACCAGACCAGACTACACTGAACATAATTCAGCATCATCAACAACAATAACATTAAAAAAACATCAACAACAAAAGCATTATGAAAAATACAACAACATATACAAACAACAGCAACAAGCCACAACAACAAACAACATATACAAACAACAGCAACAAGCCACCACAACAAACAACAAGCAACATATACAAACAACAGCATCAAGCCACAACAACAAACAACATATACAAACAACAGCAACAAGCCACAACAACAACAACAACAAACAACATATACAAACAACAGCAACAAGCTACAACATATACAAACAACAGCAACAAGTCGCAAAAAGCAACAACAACCAACCAACCACAACAAGAAGATGGAAACGACAAAACAATAACAGTTATCTTAAATGCACCTTCCCGTGTTATTGCCGCCTTATATGTCGTCTCTAACTCTGTTTATTCGCTTAATGCCGCTATTAATTCTAATGTTTAAACAAGCTTAAATATGTGAACACCAACACGCACGTACACACTTACACATGCTCACGCACAAAGGCAAACACACCACACACATACACACACACACACACACACAAAGGCAAACACATACACCACACACATACACATACACATACAAAGGCAAACACACACTCACATGCATACACACTCAAATGCACAAACGCTAAAACACACACCCACACATAAACATACAAAACAACCTTACAAACAACTTCACAAACAACCACACAAACATAACAACACAAACATAAAAGCACAAACGACCTCACAAACAACAACACAAATAACAACACAAACAACAACCCCACAAACAACAGCACAAAAACAACAACACAAACAACAACACAAAACTTCATGGCAAACGACAATCACACGTTCCAGGCTATACGTGTCGTCGCATCAAAAACAATCTCAACGCCATCCTCATCGTCGTCGTCGTCATCATCATCACTCTCGTTGCTATCAACACCATCATTTTTAACATATCAACATCGTCATTCTTATCAATCTCATCATCGACTACGTAACATAAACACACCCACACGTAACACACGCACACACAGAATATAAAAACAACAAAAACTTCAGCAGCTTTAGCAGTAGCCACAGCAGCAACAACCACAATGACTACAATAACTACAGTTCTACTAACTGTAATAGTTTTAATAGTAGCACTAACAGATTCAATTAAAACAGCAACAATAAGATAACAACAACAGCAACAATAGGATAACAACAACAGCAACAATAGGATAACAACAACAACAACAACATGCATCTTTTAAACTGCCCCATACATTCCATAGCACGATATTTCCTCCCTGATAAATAACTATTACTTAATGTTTGGTAGGTGCCTGTATGTGTGTGTGTATGTATGTATGTGTGTGTGTATGTATGTGTGTGTGTATGTATGTATGTATGTATGTATGTATGTATGTAACCGCGTGGGAGAAACTTATTTATGTGGACTCGTATATCATAAATATATAAATACACAAACACACACACGCATACACACACAAATATATATATATATATATATAATATATATATACATATATTCAGATTTAAGACCATACATATATGTATATATTTATCCATATACTTTCAATGTATGTATTTCAATATGAATATTACTTTCGCAAAAGAAATTTTTTTAAAGATGTGCAGTAAAAATTGGGCGTCGAAAAATAACGATTTAAACGATGATGAGACAAAAAAATTGTCTTTTAATTCGCATTTTTATAAGTTATAACCGTGTTGGAAAGATTAGCCTATTCGTATCAATACAAAACTCGCATACAAGTACAATATATAAACGTGTATATATACATATGTGTCCGTGTATACATACATATGTGTCCGTGTATACATACATATGTGTACGTGTATATATACATACAATAATCGCTCACACATATACATTTGCATATATCAGAGGCTTAAAACACATAAGTATGTAAACAAAATAACCATAAAGAAAAACGCCCTAACGTACGTAACATACAAACAAGCATACAATCATAAAAACGTACATACAATCTCATGTTTATTTTTGCATTTTTTTTAGAGGAAATCAAAGGTTTTGCATAATATTTTAAACAAACCACAAATAAACATACAATCAGACATACACAAACACAAACATACAACCAGATATATACACACAAACAATCAGACATACACACAAACACACACAAGCAAATACATACATACATACATTCAAACATACACTCTCACAAACGTACAATCACACATTCAGAAGTATTTAAAGCACGCGTGAACGCACGGACGCTTACTTAGTCCACCTTATTGCTCTATGTTATGACCTTTAATGATAATCTTTCCAGAGCCAGTCCTCATCATCGTCTTCTTCTTCATCATCTCCATCCTCATCATCTTCATCTTCGTCATCATCTTCTTCGTCATCATCTTCATCTTCTTCGTCATCATCTTCATCATCATCATCTTTATCATCTACGTCATTTCATCACCATCTTATTCATCTTCTTTATCATCATCCCTTTCTTTTATCATCATCTTCTTTTTCATCATCATCTTCTTCTTCTTCATCCTCATTTTTCATCATCATCCTCATCTTCTCCGTCCCTTTTGTCGTCATCATCGCCTTCACAATCGTCATCATGTCGGTTGTATTATTGTTGTTATTATTATTGTCGTTGATGTTGTTGTTGTTGTTGTTGTTGTTGTTGTTGTTGTTGTTGTTGTTGTGCAATTCAGTATGCATGTACCGTTCTAAATGTTTATTTTCCAATGAAAATTGCCATCTTCACACGTTCTTCAGTCATTTATTTTTTTTTTTTCGACCGATGCATTTTCTGTTTCTTTTTTTGCTCGTGATTTTTTTTGTTATTGTTGTCGTTGTTGTAATTATTGTTGTTGCTTGTGACTTTGTTGTTGTAATTGTTGTTGTTGTTGTAATTATTGTTGTTGCTTGTGATTTTGTTGTTGTAGTAGTTGTAAATGTTATTATTATTAATATAATTATCAATAATAATAAATTATAATAATTGTTATTATTGTTGTTGTTGTTGTAGTTGTAATTATTTAAAAAAAATCTCATTTGCTCAACGTTCGTTCGATTGCAAAGTTAAAAATATTTCAGTGCTTGTTAGTAATAACCTTAATAATAATAATAATAATAATAATAATAATATTATTATTATTAATTTATTAGAGCGACCGCAATAAGTGCAATTAATTAACATAGCAGAGGAGGAGACGGGGGGATGAATTTTATGTTGTTTATTATTCAAATTTCCTTATGACGTCATTATTCATTATTCATTATTATTATTGTTGTTGTTGTTTTTGTTGTTGTTGTTGTTTTTCATTTCATTTTTATATCATTGATTCTTTAGGCATCTTAATCAACGACGCGTCAAACGCTTTCTGTCCTATCTATATCGCCTGAGTTATCGTCTCATAGACGTCATCATTGTCATCATCGTCAAGTTTATTTATCATCGTCGTCGTCACCATCTTGGTTATCAAGTTTATCATCTTCATCACCTTCATCACCTTCATCATCTTGGAGATTTTTAACATCATTGTCGTCTTAACTAACCTGACGCTGTTGTATTCATCATCTGTATTCATCATTAAATCACATCATCGTTAGCACTCAGCAGAAAATTTTTATCATCTTCGTCGTCATCGTCGCCATCTCCACTTCCACCCATCGTGTGAGGTCTGATGTGTTGTGTGCTTAGCGAACGAATGACTGTATGACTTTCGTTAAATTATAACCGTTGAAGAGGAAATAAAAATGTAACTCAATGGAACTCAAATGAGTTAAATACGTATAAATACGTATATGTGTGCGCGCGTGTGCGTGTGTCTGTGATTATGTATGGGTCTGTGTCGTATGTTTCTTGTGTGTGTGTGTGTGTTTTTGTGTGTGTTTGTGCATGTATATGGGTGAATGTATGCGTCAATTTTTATTAGATTTTTGTATGTGTGAATATGTTTATACATAAAAATTGCATGTGTGTAAATGTTCGTATGTGTGTGTGTTGGGTATAAACACACGGCTATTGAATGCGTGTGTGTGTGTGTGTGTGTGTGTGTGTGTATGTGTGTGTGTGTGGTGTGTGTAATAACATTTGTATCTTAAGTGCTTAATAATTATGACGGGCTATTATTAGTTTTCCTCCTCATGCATATATGCATGTCGAAATTTACTTGTTCAGCGTAGATGGTGTTCTTCAGTCCTTGGTTTTGTTGGTAATTTATTTTTCTTTCAATGTTTTATTGATTATGTAAAAAGGCTACGTATTTTTATATCAACATCCCATCATCAACATCAACACCCATGAGTGTATGTGTATTTCAGAGGAGTTAACTTGAAAATGTACGTTCCTGGTGTGTGGAGTGTAATTTGGCGTATATGCGAAGCGAACAGCAAGTGGGAGTGTATGGGCAAAAACGTTAGTAGATGTAGGTCCATGAAGAAGAGTGTATGTAAGTTTGTATAAAAATATTGTTAGTATATGCGTTTAAAAATAAATGTAGGTAGGTTCGTGTGAAAAAAAGTGTGTATAAATGTGGATGTCGGTGTATATGAGACTCAATGTAGATAGGTTTGTATCGGTAAGAATATAAGTAGGTGGGTCGGATGAGGAGTGTAGTTTGGTGTGTATGTGAATAGCAGAAGGTAAGCAAAATATACAAACAGAAGTGTAGAATAGACAGTGTGAGAAGAAATGTATGAAAAAGAGTGTATATGAAACTTAGCTAGAAGCATTGGTAGGCTGTGTAAAAATGTGTGTAATAAGAAGAGTGTAGAAATGAACGCTGGTGTGTATAATATGCGGATGGGAGTGCATAAAAAGGAGTGTATAATATGAGAGGTGGTGCCGTGTAGCGTTATAAAGATGTTTGCACTGCGTACCATACATTACGAAATTGCAAATTGCTCTGTTATCGTTTGGTGGTACTATGTTTCATTTAATACTTATTCTTCTATGTCAGTTCGTCTGATTTTTATTACACCAGGAAACTATCAATGTTGTTGTTGTTTGTATTATTATTGTTTTCGTTGTTAATGCTGTTACTGATAGTGTGATTTTTATTAGCCTTATCAAAGTTTTTAACTTTACCATTTTTTTTGTTTTACGATGCTCATTTTAATGTCATTTCATGGACGTGTTTGTTGATGCCCTTGTATTATTGCTGTTGTAGCGTAGTTAGTGTGATTTTTTCAAGTTAATGTCATTCTTAAATTTCAATGAATTGTTTATTTGCCTATAATAAAAATCCAAACGTTTATACAATTGGATGGCGAATCATAAACTGATGTCTTATTAGCATTTGCAAGTGCTCTGAAACGTCAAAAAATGAATAAATAAATATAAAATGAATGAACGAATGAATGAATGAATGAATGAATGAATGAATGAATGAATGAATGAACGAACGAACGAACGAACGAACGAACGAACGAACGAACGAACGAACGAACGAACGAACGAACGAACGAACGAACGAACGAACGAACGAACGAACGAACGAACGAACGAACGAACGAACGAACGAACGAACGAACGAACGAACGAACGAACGAACGAACGAACGAACGAACGAACGAACGAACGAACGAACGAACGAACGAACGAATGAATGAATGAATGAATGAATGGAAGATAGTATAATTGTTTTATTTATTTATTTCATTGCTTTTTCTCTAAAATATGGCCCTTGAATAAATTTTTTTTAGCAAACACTTACATAATTAATTTCGCACATTGTAAATTTTTATTACTCTCCTATTTATTTAATTATTATTATTTAAATGAATGAATAAATTTATTATTATTATTGCTGTTTGTTATTATTTTTAGTATGGCTTTTGCAGTCAGAATAATTATAATAATGATAATGATAATAATGATAATAATGATAATAATAATAATAATTATTATTATCATTATTATTATATATATAATTTTCTAGGTGGTCTTATGAGTGCTTGTTAAATACGTTTAAAATTCAAATCATAATAATTAATTCTTTGTTATTAATTTGATATCTTTGCATAATAAATACTAATAATAACTATAATAGTATCGATAGTAGTAATAATAGTAGTAGTAATAATAATAATAATAATAATATAATAATAACATATAACATCGTGTTACAATATATAACGTAATATATCTAGTTAGAGCCATTACTCATTGGTCCATTATTACATATATATGTGTATTTGTCTGTACGTGTGTGTGTGTATCTGTGTGTGTGTGTATCTGTGTGTGTACGTGTGTACGCACCAAATCACACTTGAAGAGGTATTTGATATTAATGTTCGAATATAATTGCTGTTTGTCCAGTGTTGACATTATATCACTGGTGTGTGTTTGTGTGTGTGTTTGTGTGTGTGTGTGTGTGTGTGTGGTGTGTGTAGGACTAATTGAATTCAAATTTATTACAACTACATAGAATATTTGTGTCGAGTGATGGATAATTTTAAGTAGCAAGTTGGATTACTAAGTAAATAAACATTTAATAAGTTAATTAATTAATTAATTAGTTTAATTAATCATTAAACTTAATAATTAACTGATTTATTATATTATTTCGTATTTATTTTGCTCTAAACTTTCAACTTTTTAACACAGTAAGTCTTATTTTCTTAATTTTCAGCAGTTTAGGTTAAAAACAACCAAAAAACATTTGAATTGCCAAATTAAGTTACAACAACAACAACAACAATAATAACAATAATAATAAAATAATAACAACAATAATAATAATAAATTACTAAAAATAGCTGACCAATCGCATATGTCCACTGGTATCGAATAACCATTGTTAGTGGACAATAATGTTTGAAGGGGTGACACAACGTGCGTGTTATATTCGTCACTTCTATTATAGTTATAATAAAAATAATAATTATTATTATTATTGCCCATTGTTTTTTATTTTTATGATGAGTTTATGGGATATATTTTTTAGTAATAAAAAAAAAATAATAATAAAATCAAAATAATTTAGCGATTGATGTGATTTAAAAAGTGTGTGTGTGTGTGTGTGTCACGGGAAAAAGATATTAAATCGCTCACATTCTTATCTGACATCTGTACTTGAGATGGTGTTGACGTTGTTGATGTTTTTGTTGATGTGTTTGTTGGTGTTATTGTTGTTGTTGTTGTTGCCGATGTTGTTGTTGTTGTGTTTTATATGTTTATTTTTTTAGTATTTGTCATTCTGTATTTCCATCTAACTTTAAAAAATTCCCTTCGCGGTTGTTGTTTGTTTGCACTGGAAACATTTTGTACCTATTAACATTATACGCAAAAGATCATATTTTGTTGCTTTTGGTTTCAATTTGGATTTCATTAAAAATTAATAAATAAGGTAAAATATTCAAGTGTGGTACTAAATATAACACGCACACACGCACACGTACACACACACACGCACACAACACACACGCACACGCACGCACACACACTCAAACTAACTTTCACACGCATACATATATAAATACTACATAAACATCAACATAAGGACACATACCTACAAGAATTTGTAGATACGTATGAATGTTTGTTTGTATGTGTGCGTGCATGTGTGTATGTGTGTGTGTGTACGTACGTGCGTGTATGTACAAATACAGGCATAGATACGCATAAAACATGTTAATAGCTCTCCGGAGCAATCTTCCATCTTATTGTAAACAAATGCCAGGCCGCCATATTAAATTAAATTTCCATATAAGGAGATGATGTTCTTCTCTTTTTCGCCTCAATATGGCAGAGTGCTTTATGATTTAAAATAACTTTTAAGGAACATTTGACGACAACGACGACGACGATGATGATTGTGGTGGCAATGGTGTGGGGTGTGGTGTGGTGAGTATTGTGGCGATAATGATGAAGATAATGAAAACAAATACAAAGTGGAATAGAGTACTCAAACTGAATTTACATTTTCAGAGTTCATTGCGACAATAACAAACATACACCAGACACGCCTTAGCCACACCGCAACAGCCACACCCCAACGACGCCACACCACAACAGCTACACCACAAAAGCCACACCACAACGACGCCACACAATCGCCGCTACAACCATCAACAATTCAATCAAATCATTCCTGAACTCTTCAACCCACCCCGGGGCATGTAGCTGATTGCTGACCGCTGGTTGGCTGCGTAGATAGATGCTTGTTGTCGTCGTGGCCTATGAGGTCACACTTTGTGGCCAGGCACGTGATCAACCGGATGTTTGTGTTTTTCTGACTACGATGATGCAGTTGCAGTTTGCACTTATGTTGTTTTGCCACTGCAGTTATGTGTTGTTGTTAGTAATTTTAATGCTGTTACTTCAACATTTTCTAGCTAGACGCATAGTCATACAAACAGACATACAGACAAATACATACAAACACATTTCTTACCTAGTCACATAGTCATACAAACAAACAGACATACAGACAAATACATACAAACAAATTTTTTAGCTAGACACATAGTCATACAAACAAACAGACATACAGACTATTACATACAAACACATTTCTTAGCTAGTCACATAGTCATACAAAGAAACAGACATACAGACAAATACATACAAACAAATTTCTTAGCTAGACACATAGTCATACAAACAATCAGACATAGAAACAAGCCCACACACACATACACACAGACATACATATACACACGCAACAAAGCAAGCAAACTGGTAGGCAATTGAATAAACGCCGTTATGTCTAAGAGACACGTATCTTGGCCGACGTGTGTATATTTTAAATCTTTTTGTTCTTGCTACCTTTCCTTATTTGTTATCTTTTGTTGCTCCGCAGTAACGGGCGTATACTATTTCCGCTTTTAAGTGTTTTTTTTTGTTATGGCGACTTTTGGATCGGGGAATTACCAGAAAATGAAATGGAGATGATGATGATGATGATATGATGAATGTAGGGATGGTGATGATGACGACGACGATGATGATGATAGCGACATTAAAAATTATTGCAACCTAACCATAGTAACAACAACAACAAAAATAAATTACGATTATCATCACCTTCATCATATATTACGGCGACGATGACGAAGAAGAAGAAGAAGATGATGATAATGATAATGATCACGTGACCGTATTACGTCGCGTTACGTCAGGCCAGCTCCTAACCAGAAATAAATACCTTCTTCTAGGATTTTACGTTTCGTTACGTAAAATGGCAAAATTAAATAGGGAGGTGCCTCTGAGCTTGGATGTTGGAAAATCCAAAGCCAAAACCGTTTATTATTATTACTGTTATTGTTATTATTAATATTATTATTATTATTGTTATTATTATTGTTAATCAAAGAGCATGAGAGGATCGTGCATTATATTTTACGTCTTATTCATTCACACTCTGATATATAATTAATAATTTTCGATTGATTTCATTTGGATTTCATTTACTCGGTAGTAAATAAAAAAATGTTCCCATTATTATTATTATTATTATTATTATTATTATTATTATTATTATCATTATCATCACCACCAAACAGCGCGAGACCCGGTAGGCCACCGAAACGCACGAACGCCATGACCATTTCGTCGGCTGCCGCTGACGTCATGAAGAAGCAAAGAATCCAATTGGCCAGCGAGTTTTATCATCATCACCACCACCACCATCCTCATCATCCTCATCATCATACGTCGCCATCGTCATCGTCGTTTCTAGGTTAGGATTGTATTGTATGTTTGCTGTATGTATGTTTGTTTGTTTGTTTGTTTGTATGTTTGTTTGTTTGTGTGTATGTTTGTTTGTATGTTTGTTTGTATCTATGTATGTTTGTATGTATGTATGTTTGTATGTATGTTTTTTTGTTGTTTGTATGTGTGTTTTTACGTGTGTAAAGTATATTAGTATTTGTTTGTGTGCGTGTTTATCTTACGTAGGTGTTTGTTTGTGTGAGTGTGTGTTTGTGTGCCACC
>NW_008703981.1:1211841-1213632 GCF_000326865.2 Helobdella robusta
AATCTTCTCATCACCACCATCATCATCATTGTCGTCATCACCATCACCATCATCACTATCATCATCACTATCATCATCATCATCGTCGTCATCATCATCACCATCCAAACAACAACATCATCACAACAACAACAACAACATCATCACCATCCAAACAACAACATCATCATCACAACAACAACAACATCATCATCCAAACCACAACAACATCATCACAAACAACAACATCATCATCCTGACAACAACAACAACAACATCATCACAGTCAGCAATAACGTTCACACTGACGATTGCAATTAGCAGGGCGATATTAATATGCGAGAGGAATCATAATAATAAAAATAATAATTATTTTTATTATTAAAATAATAATAATAGTTAAAATAATAATAAGAAGAATATTCTCATTGCTATTATTGTTATTGTTGTTATTATTAATGTTAGAGTCCTCTTTAGCAGTGTTATATCTACCAGTAGCACAATATTATTTGTAGTTATGTTGTTATTTTTGTTATTCCGCTATAAATATATATTACAACAATAACATAACGTAAATAATAATAGCAACAACAACAATAATAACATCAGCTTCAGCAACAACAACAAACAACAACAATAGAAACAACAACAACAGCAGCGGTGACGTCATTAGTCAGTAGTTCCTTAATTAATAAAAGCAATTGAACGATAAATTATTTATGTCGTTTGCGACCCCACGCATCCCAGCAACCAATCAATCGCATTCTTAACAGTCACGTGACACGAACCACAACCAATCACGTTAGCGGGCGCAATATGGGCTATTTCAAAGATTGCTTTTATTATCGCCCGCTTTGCCTGATTGTGATAATGATTGTGATAATGATGGCTGTGATGATAATGATTACGGCGATGATAATGATTACGGTGATGATAATGATATGATGATGATGGTGATAGAGATGACAGAATTACTAATCATTATTATCATTAATTGCAACAGTTATTTGTGATCGGCATTTTTCCTCATCACCACCATCATCACCATCATCGTTATCTTCACCCATGTTACAATTATTATCATCGTCATTTTCATCGTCGTCATCATCATCATTCTCATCATCGTCGTCATCATCTTCATCAATGTGAATGTCACAGTGAAGGCAGCGGTACATTAGGATAGCTACATAAAACACGTTAGCACACATACATACGTGATCACACACACACAGATAGACACACAAGCATACAGACACGCACACACATACATACACGTACATACAAATACACATATGTATATAGCAACAACACGCGCAATTTAAACATTTGTAATTGCTTTTTATTAAGACAACTAATTTCTAAACGGCGAGTGATCTATTTTATTTACGACTTCTCTAAATGGATGTATGTTTGTGTGTAAGAATGTTGTTGTTGCTGTTGTTGCTACTGCTGATGTTTTGTAAATTCTGTTGTTGCTGTTGCTGCTACTGATGTTTTGTATATCCTGTTGTTGTTGTTGTTGTTGTTGTTGTTGTTGTTTTTCATGCTAGTGCATACGTTTTTGATGTTGTTCCCAGTTTTTTGTTGTTGCTAATGTACGTACGTTCACGCACAAACACACACACACAGACAAACAAACAAACACACACAACTCACATACATACATAATACACACACACACACACACACACACATATATATATATATATATATATATATATATATAAATACATACATAACACAATTATACATAAATATAAACACCCACCCACCCACCCACACACACACACACACACACACACTCACACACAC